>NC_065583.1:89359806-89659806 GCF_024542745.1 Macaca thibetana thibetana
AATTGTTTATGTATTGATTGTATCACCATTCTGTACTGATCACTCTGCTTCTTAAAACACTCTTTTTTCCTTACTTCATATCAAGTCAATTCAGTATCACAAAAGTCTCCTGACTTCTTTCCATATATATATGCACTCAGTGAAGTGCAGACTACCATTATCTTTGGCATGGTTATAACAGGCCTATGTGTGTATATCCACACAGATGTACAATTTAGAAAAGGTCCTCTTGCTGGCATGCAAATCTGATTATTCATTGCTTTATTTAAAACTATTCAATGTTTTTCTACTGGTTTTACAATAATGTAAAATTTCTTAAAGTGGCCCTGTATGGTCAGACCGAAATCTCTATGTATTCGGCCTCTTTTCATAGCCAGCTTACCCCTTTCTCTCATCTCTAGTCACAGAAAACATTCTTTTAGTCCTTTGTGATGACCATCTTTCCTCCTACCAATATGGCTGAAATGCTTTCATCTCCTTTCTTTGATTAAAAAACCCTTACTTATCCTTCAGACCTTAACTCAATGATGACAGTTTTAGAAAGGTTTTCTGTGACCTTCCTGTTTATTCCAAATTCTACCATTAAATGCATTGAGGAAAACACGTGTTTTTCTTTCTTATTAGCTATTATATTTGCAAGTTTATATTTTAGTTGTGTGATTTTTGAAAGTAGTATTTGTTTATCTGCATGAGATTCTAAGGCCCATAGCGAGCAGAGTAGTGTTGAATTTTGATCTTTACCATATGCTTGAGCCTAGCACCATGGCGAATTAATGCATTTATTGTGCTCTTTGTCATTGAATTTACTAGATGATAGGCTGAGTTCAGCAAATGTTAAATCATTTCCTTTTATATATTTGTCATATTCTACCTTGCAGAAACTCCATGTACACACAGCTTATTTCCTATGCCAAATGTAAACTCTTTGAAGGCAAATATTGTATTTTTTTAACATTTGTGACATGTGTTAATTTCTTATTGGTGGTATAACAAATTGCCATAAATTTGGTGGCTTAAAACACAAATATCTTATATTTTTTGAGGTCAGAAGTCAGAAATGGGTTCCACTGGGATGAAATAAAGGATTGTCAGAATTATGTTCCTTCCAAAGGCTGTAGGGGAGAATCCTCTTCCTTGCCTTTTCCAACTTCTAGACACTGCCTAGTTCCTTGCCTTGTGTCCCCCTTCCATCCTCAAAGACAGCAATGGCCATTTGAAACTTTCTCACATTGTATCACTCTGATTCTCATGGCTCTATCTGTTCTTTCACTTATCAGGACTCTTGTGATTAGATTGAGCTCACCTGGATCATCCTGATGACCCTTCCCATCTCAAAGTCAGCTGATTAGCAATCTTAATTTCATGTGCAACATTAATCCCCTCTTATCATAGGTTTAGCGAATTATGGTCGGTCATTTGTGGGCTACTATGCCATCTACCACACACCTCAATATCACTTTTCATAGTGTTTTACATAGAGTACATGATCCAGAAATTTTTAACATAAAATGTAATCTACAAGGAAACTTGAAATCATATAACTATTAAGTCACGTAACATTGAGGCTCAGAACATAGCTTAATGGCTACATAGATCTTCATCTTATATATAAGGGAAGACAGGAGTCTTGAGAAAGTACTCTATGTCACATGTTTCATAATGGCAAAAGCCAGAGACCACATTAACCCTTCAGTCCCTAGCCTAGGAGTCTTTCCTATAGTTTACTAATGAAAATTTGAAAGAATATGTGACAACTCATTGTAGCTCATAAATTTTGATTTCAAGCTCAATTACCTTTAAATTTTTCTATGAAATAGAAAAATATTTTGAAAAATATTTTCCTTAAAGGCCACGTTGCTGCACAGGAAAAGAAGAAAAAACAGATTTAACTTATAATTAAAGAAATTTAAGTGGCATATAATAACTATCCTCTTAAGACCTTTTGATACAAAGACTAATGAGGGATTCTTTTACAGAAAATTTTTTGTAAAAGTATTCCAAGGATTATAAGAAATTTTAAAATATTTAAAATTATTCTACATAAGTATGTATTCCCAAAGATTTTAGACAATCAGGAACAACTTTTATATTTGCTAACAAGCAGAATAATTATTTAGAACTGATGTCAAATACAAAACAAAATTGGGTGCTTTTAAAAGAGGAATGTGAGAGCATTGTGTAAGTAAAATGGAACTCAATCTTGATGATAATCATTGTTCAGCCACCGAACCACCATTTATTCAACTCTACATTGGACATAAAATTAAGTGCTTCAAAGAATGTTATGCTTATGAAATGGACTGTTGTACATGAAAACAGCAATGAAATGCTTAGCTTATGTAAGTCACCAAAATTTTTTTTAGTTTCCCTTATTTCTCTTTCCACAGCTAAAGATAAATAATAGGTAATTTAAATCAATATAAATTAGGGAGCATTTTTAAATATAATTACATCTTTGATGTATAATATGATGTATTTTTCACTTTTGTCTCTCTTAACTTCTAAATGACGAAGTAATATGAAGTAATGGAATCAGACAAATCTGGATTTGTATCCTGGCTCCTTCATTTTCTACTCAAATAGTTTAGTTTCTACATCTCATTTGGAAAATGTCTTATGGAAGTTATTGTGAAAATTAAACAAAATAATCCATACATAGTCCTTAGTTCTCTCTTATTTTTATGCTACACTACCTGGCATCTTCCCACTCTTCTGCTTTTCTATTCTTGCTGTTCTAATGGATCTGCTTTCTCCTAAACAATTCTGAGAGTTTCCCAAAGGACTGCTTCTACTTCCGATTGTCCCTCCCTCCAATCATACTGAAGTTGGATGTATGTTCTCCAAGCACGGCCCTGGCCATGTGATTACTCTCTCCTCAAATATTTTATACTCCCACTATCAATGAAATGCATTTGTAGATTTTTTGAAGTGTCAGCCCAACCCCACCATCATCTCAGAGAAATTCTCCCATTGAAATGAACCTAGGCATAGAACACTCACCCAAGTTGAACCTAAAAATGTCCTCCTAATGGAATTTGACACTGAGATGGAAACACATTGGTAATGCTCTTATGCTAGAGATGAGATTAAAACATCGATGAGCAGAGCCAGTGTTTTGTGAGGAACACCTGCAAACTGATAACAAATTCCCTCTTTTGCTTATGATAATGGGGTGCACTTTAGTTACTTCAAACTAAAAATGACTGAGACAGTAAAAAAAAAAAAACTGATAATTTTTTATACTTTCTTTGTGTCAATCAGATGTTGCATTTTTAGACCTTTTGCTTCCTTGTTTCTGTACTTTGGCAAACTTATTTCAATTGTAATTCCTTGTCCAGAATGTGTTTTTTTGGTTCCAAATTTCTCTGAATATAATTTCTTTTTAATCATCCTCTAATACAATAAAATGTTTTTCAAGTAAAAGAACATACCTTCTTATTTTGAAGCTCCATAACTCATGTTTTTATGACTCTATATTATTCTGATCTTTTTTTTTGGTTCTCCCCAAGTTTCTCATATTTATCTTTATAAGACAACTCAATACTTTTTTGTTCTGAAAAGAAACACAAAAATAAATTACTTAATGATAGTTTTATATTACTAAAATTTTATATAATGTCATATGACTTAGTTGGCTATGAATTCCTTGAATATATATTCCACATATTATTTATTATTTGATACTGTCAAATAATGATGCCTAGAATAGTGTTTTATGCATTATAGACATTTAGAAAGTTTGCTACACTGTTCATTTAAATGATATCCATAAGAACCTTTATGGTTTTGAAATGCAAATATAAATTATTTCATTAAATTTATGACTAATATATAAAAGAGGCTATTTTTCTGCTGTAAAGTTATTAGATTCAGAGATAAATAATTTTATACAAATTCATATTATTCTATATTAACTATCTAGGAAGCTCTCATGCTTGGTGCTTTAGTGACAGTGACTAGTTCTTAAAGAGATGTGACAATGAAAATATAACTTCTCCTAAGGCTTCTGTATTAGTCAGGGTTCTCCAGAGACAGAACCAATAGGAGATAGATTAGATAGACAATAGATAGATAGTTAGATAGATAGATAGATAATTAGATAGATAGATAAGACAGAATTTGTTAGGGTAATTGATTCACACAATTATGGATGCTAAGCAGTCACACAATAGACTGTCTGCAAGCTGGAGATCCTGGCATGCTGATAGCATAGCTCAGTGAAAGTCTGAAGGCCTTGGGAAGTCAATGGTGTAACACTCAATCTGAGGTCAAAAGTCTGAAAACTCAGGGGCCACTGGTGTAAGTTCCAAAGTCCAATGGCCAGAAAGCCTGGAGTTCTGAGGAACAAGCGCAGGAGAAGCCGGGTGTCGCAGCTTGAAGGAGAAGACAAAAGAGCACATTCTCCTTTTCTTTGCCTCTTTGATTTATTCAGGTCTCAGCCTATTGGATGTTGCCTCCTCACATCTGCTGAGGGTAGATCTTTCTTACTCAGTCCACTAATTAAAATGCCAATGTCTTCTGGAAACATTCTCACAGATACACCTAGAAATAATGCTTTACCAATTATCTGGGTATGCCTTAACCTAGACGAGTTAACACTGAAAATTAACAACCACATCTCTCTTTCTCATCTAGTATCTCTCTATTTGAAGGAAAACTATTATACTTATTAATATCTGTTGGATGAATAAAAAGAATACATAATTATAAAAATGGAGTTATATTCTTCATATGTGATAATATAATAATTTCTTGTTATATCTTCTTTCCACTCCTTACACTCCTATCCTATGGGATAGTCTCACTTATTCATTGATCTCCTTAAAAGAGTATGATATCATAGTTAATTTTTATCCTTGTAGAAAGAACAATTTATTAAAATTGGGATGTTTTAAGAAAAAAACCTAAAAATGTTTAAGAGTTTTGTTATTATGTTTATTACTGGCATATTACATTTTGTCTGAGTACTATAAAATTTCAACTAAAGAGTTTGTAACAAATTGTTTTAGTTATTTATTTGTGTCACCAAGTATCTCAAAATATACTGGCTTAAACCAATGACTATTTCAATATTATTTGATGGGAACTGCTCAGCTGTGCAATTCTTCTGGTCTTGCGGTGTTGACTAAAGTCACTTGGTCATATTCAACTGGCAGATGGGCTGGTCTAGAGGGTTTGGCATCTTACGAGGATCACTAAGAGGCTAACTTCAGCACCAGAGGTCTCTCCAGTGCGGTGGTGTCAAGACCTGTGAAGGCTCTGGGATTTTACACAACTTGCAAGCAACTAGCCTATGTCAGTTCAGTGGATGTTAGTAGAAGACATTAAACTTATAGATTACAAATAAATGACTTTATTACTCAAAATACAAGAAATAACATCAGCGCAAGCATATTTGTATCCATTTCCCATGCCTCCGAGTCCCATAGGATAAGGCAGATGGTCCTAGGTGGATACCAGCACACACAGTGGGTTGTGTTTCAGGAAAGAAACCCCAAGCTTAGGTAACCTGGATCTTTTATAATGATTGGTAATCATGCCTGCCCTCTGCTCTGGAGAGAGAGACGTTCTGTATCTTTCAAGCAATAATGGATCAACATTTTCCAAAATGTGATGAGAAAAACATGAACAGAAGAAATTCAAATTAAACCATACCTAATAACATCATAGCAAAAACTGCTACAAATAAAAGATAAAAAGAAAATCTTAAAAATAGTAAAAGAAAAAACATGCATTATATTCATAAAAACAATATGATGTAAATAATATATGGTATAAATTGTGGCTGAATTCTTATAAAAATAATTTTGGCCAGAATAAAATGTAATGACATTTTGGAATAAGAAAAATGTGCCATAAAATTTTATATCCAGTGAAAATATCCATCCAAAATGAGTTGAAACGAACATATATTCAGATGAAAAATAGTTGAGAGAATTCATTCCCAGAAGACCTAAACTACATGAAATTCAAAAGGAGGTTCTTAAAGCTTATGGAAAATGATAGCAGTTGGAAATTCAGAATGATTGGAACTAAATGAAGATCACTGGGAATGACAAATATGTATGTAAATGTAGAAAACTATGCTATCAATATAGACTGATACATCAAGGAAACATACTCTAATATCAGCAATCATGAAAAAATAATAAAGATAGAAACAAGTAAAGAGAAAATAAAGTCATTAAAGTGAAACACTAAAACTTACTAGGTTTATCTGGATAAAACCAGGAATGAGGGACAGAAGAAAAGAGAAAGATTAAATTATTTTTAAAACACCCTGAAAAAAATAGCTGACTTAAATCCAAACACATGATTAATGATAGGTGTCTATGGACAAAACATTCATATTAAAAGCAGATATTTTTAGAATTTATTTGAAAACAAACTATAATTAAAGGCAGTCTATAAGTGACATAGTTAAACATACAGATAAGAAGTAGACTGAATGCAAGGGGTTGAAAACATATTATGCCACCTTTATGAAGGAGAAAACTAAGGTGACTTTATTAATATTAAACAACTTAAAGACAAGGGGTTTCACTAGAGGTAAAAGGATTGATTTTATAATGAGAAATGAACAATGTACCCAGAATACAAAAAATAATAAATTTGTATAAATGTGATAATAATTTATATAGCAATGTTATACCTGTGTTATAAAATGCAACATAGAAGACAAATTATTTCCAAATAGATATGAAATATTCACAAAAATAGCCCACATGTTGGGCCATAAAATTGATCTCAATAAATTTCAAAATTACATTAAAACCAGTAATAATAAAATATTTTAAAATACAGAAATAATTTAAAATTAATATACATTTTCTAAATTGCTGATGGCTCAAAGAAGTCAGAAGGGAAATTAGAAAATATTTTGAACTAAATTAATAACTAAAATGCAACATATCTAAATATATGTGATGTGGCTAATGCAATGCTAAAATGGAAGTTAATAGCTTCAATTGTTGATATTACAAAAGAAGAAAGGCTTAAACTCAATAACAACATTTTCCAATCTAAGAGAGAGCAATTTGAATAAAGGAAATGGTAAATATGACAGTAGAAATTAATGGAATAGAAGAAGACAAGAAGCATCCAAAATTAATAATGCAAAAAGTTGCCTATTTGCTAAGATAATAAAATTGATAAACCCCTAGAAATAATGAACCAAAAGATGGAAAAGAGAAATTACTACTGGAAATATAAACAGTCTTATACCAATAAACAACTTTATGCTCAAATTGTTTCTCCGAATTTTATGAAATATTTAAGAGATGAATAATACCAATCTTGCATAATCTACTTAATCAAAAAGGAGAGAAAACTTCTTCTGAACTTGTTACACGGTGAGCATAAATCTGTTGCCAAAGCCATACAAAGATATAACAAGAAAAAAAATTCTAGTATCTTTCAGGAACATTATCACAAACATCTTAAGTAAATAAAAGCAATTCAAATTTAGCAAAATGTAAAATAATACATTATAACCAAGTGATGCTTATCATAAGAATATATTAAGAATATTTTGATGTTTCTAGCTTCTTTAGTCAAGATCATATTAGCTATTTAAAGTCTTTAGCAACTGCATACAAATTTTAGTATTATTTCTTCTATTTCTGTGAAAGATGCTATTGGAATTTTGATAGAAATTGCATTGGGTCTGTCGATTGCATTGAGTGGCATAAATATTTGACAATATTCATCCTCCTGACCCATGAACATAGAATATATTGCCATTTGTGTCTTCAATTTTATTTGTCAGTCCTTTATGGTTTTCAGTGTACATATCTTTCTCCACTTCAGTTACATTTATTACTAAGCATTTTGTTCTTTTTGATGCTATTGTAAATAAAAATATTTTCTTAATTTTTTTGGATAATTCATTGTTAGCATATGGAAACAAAACTGATTTTTGTATGTTGATTTTGCATCTTGCAACATTACTGAATTCATTTATTAATTTTAACAGATTTTTGGTAGTCTTAGGGTTTTCTGTATATAAGATAAGGTCATATGGAACAGAGATCATTTTACTTCTTTTCCAATTTGGATGTTTTTTTTCCTTGCCTAGTTGCTCTGGCTATGATTTCCAGTGCTATGTTGAACAGAAGTGGCAAGAGTGGACATTCTTGTCTTGTTCCCGATCTTAGAGGAAAAGTTATCCCTTTTCACTATTTAGCATGATGTTAGCTGCAGGCTTGCAATAACTGGCCTTTATTTTATTGAAGTACATTCCTTCTATACTTAATTTGTTAGGAGTTTTTATTATGAAAGGATGTTCAATTTACTTAGTGCTTTTTTTTTTTTTTGTATCTATTGACATGATCCTGATTTTTGTTCTTCATTCTCTTAAAGTGGTATATCACATTTATTGACTTGCATATGTTAAACCATTCTAGCATCCTAGGGATAAATCTTACTTGATCATGGTGTTTGATCCTTTGAATATCCTGTTGAATTCCTGACTTCAAATTATATCAATACAGTAATCAAAACAGTATGCTACCGTCATGAACACAGACACAGACTGATGGAATAAAATAGAAAGCAAAGAAACCCTGTGTATACAGTCAACTAATGTTTGACAAAATTGTCTATAATACACAATGGGAAAAGGACAGCCTTGATAAACGGTGTTAGGAAAATTGGATATTCACATGCAAATAAATAAATTGGATTCTTATCCTACATCATAGGCAAAATCAACACAAAATGGTTTAAATATTTAAATATAAGCCCTGACACCACAAAACTCCTACACGAAAACACTGGGCAAAGTTTCATGAAATTGGTCTTAGCAATTATTTTTTGGATATGACCCCACAGCATAGACAACAAAAGCAAAAACAAATAAGTGGGATCATATTAAACTAAAATATTTCTGCACAGCAAGGGAAACAATCAACACAATGAAATGGCAACCCATGAAATGGGAGACAATGTTTCTAAACCATATATCTGATAAGGGGTTAATATCCAAAATATCTAAGAAACTCAAACAACTCAATAGCAAAAAAAAAAAAAAAAAAAAAAAAAAAAAAAGTCAAATAACCCAATTAAAAAATGACTAAAGGACCTGAGCAGATATTTTTCTAAAGAAAACATTAAAATGGTTAATAGGATATGAAAATGTGCTAAACATTATAAATTATCAAAGAAATGCAAATCAAAATGTATTACCCTCATTTGATTCCACAATGTATTTTATATATATAAAAGCATTATGTTGTACCCTATAAATATATGCAATTATGATTTGTCAATTAAAGCTAAAATAAAATATTTTTTAAAATGATATTACCTCACACCTATTAGAATAATATTATCAAAAAGTCAAAAGATAACAAGTTTTGGTGAGGATATAAAGAAAAGGGAACACTTATAAATTGTTGGTGAAAAGGTAAATTAGTAGAACACATATATGTGTATATACATACGTACATAAAATAGAATATTATTCAGCCTTAAAAAGGAGGTCCTGACATTTGCAAAAGCATAGGTAAACCCAGAGGTCCAGAGAAACAAGGATGTGCTCACATATATATGGAATTTTAAAAAGTCAAACTATAGAAAGAGTAGAATGGTGGTTATAAGAAGTTGGGAGTTGGGGAATATGGGGAGATGTTGGTCAAAGGGTACAAACTTTCAGTTATAAGGTGAATAAGTTCTAGAGATCTGAAAAGACCAGTAACAAGTTCTGAAATTAAAGGAGTAATACATAGCCTACCAACCAAAAATATTCCAGAACCAGACAGATTCATAGCTAAATTCTACCAGATGTATAAAGAAGAACTGGTAGCATTCCTAGTGAAACAATTCCAAAAAATGGAGGAGGAGGGACTCCTCTCTAATTCATTCTAGGAGGCCAGCAACAGCCTGATACCAAAACCTGGCAGTGACACAACAAATAAAGAAAACTTCAGGCCAATATCCTTCATGAACATAGGTGCAAAAATCAACAAAATACCTGCAAACTGAGTCCAGCAGCACATCAAAAGCCTTATTCACCATGATCAAGTAGGCTTCATCCCCAGGATGCAAGTTGGTCCAATATATGCCAACCAATAAATGTGATTCATCACACAAGTAGAACTAAAGACAAAACCCACGTGATCATCTCAATAGATGCAGAAAAGGTTTTTGATAAAATTCAGCATTCATTCATGTTAAAAACTCTCAATAAACTTGGTACTGAAGGAACATGCCTCAAAATAATAAGAGCCGTATATAACAAACTCACAATTAACATCATACTGAATGGGCCAAAGCTGGAAGCATTCTACTTGAAAACTGGCACAAGACAAAGATGCCCTCTGTCATCACTTCTATTCAACATAGTATTGGAAGTTCTGGCCAGTGCAATCAAGCAAGAGAAAGAAATAAAGGGTATCCAAACAGTAAGAGAGGAAGTCAAATTATCTGTGTTTGCAGATGACATTATCCTATATCTGGAAAACTCCACAGTCTCTGCACAAAAGCTTCTTAAGCTGGTGAACAACTTCAGCAAAGTTTCAGGACACAAAATCAATGTGCAAAAACCCTTAGCATTTCTATATACCAACAGTCAAGCTGAGAGCCAAATCAGGACCAAACTCCCATTCACAACTGCCACAAAAAGAATAAAACACATTGCCGGGCGCGGTGGCTCACACCTGTAATCCCAGCACTTTGGGACGCCGAGGCGGGCGGATCACGAGGTCAGGAAATCCAGACCATCCTGGCTAACACGGTGAAACCCCGTCTCTACTAAAAATACAAAAAATTAGCCGGGCGTGGTGGTGCACGCCTGTAGTCCCAGCTACTCCGAGGCTGAGGCAGGAGAATGGCGTGAACCCGGGAGGCGGAGCTTGCAGTGAGCTGAGATTGCACCACTGCACTCCAGCCTGGGTGACAAAGCGAGACTCCATCTCAAAAAAAAAAAAAAAAAAAAGAATAAAATACATAAGAATACAGCTAACTAGGGAGGTAAAAGATTTCTATGAGGAGAACTGCAGACCGCTGCTCAAAGAAATCAGAGGAGACACAAACAAATGAAAAAACATTCCATGTTCATGGACAGGAAGAATCAATATCATTAAAATGGCCATACTGCCCAAAGCAATTAATAAATTGAAAGCTATTCCTATTAAATCAACATTGACATTCTTCACAGAAACTACAGAAAGCTATTTTAAAATTCAAATGGAACCAAAATAGAGCCCCAAGAGCCAAGGCAATCTTAAACAAAAATAACCAAGCTAGTGGCATCACCCTATTTAACTTCAAACTCTAGCACAGGGCTACAGTAACCAAAACAGCATGGGACTGGTACAAAAACAGATACATGGACCAATAAAACAGAACAGAGAACCCAGAAATAAGACCACACACCTACAACTATATGATCTTCAACAAACGTGACAAAAACCTTATTCAACAAATGGTGCTGGGATAACTGGCTAGCCATATGCAGAAGATTTGAACTAGACCCCTTCCTTACACCATATACAAAAATTAAAGTAAGATGGATTAAAGCCTTAAATATAAAACCCAAAACTATAATATAAAAAACTTTGGAAAACAGTGTAGGACACAGACACAGACAAAGATTTCATGAAGAAGACACCCAAAGCAATGGCAACAAAAGCAAAAATTGACAAATGGGATCTTATTAAACTAAAGAGCTTCTGCACAGCGGGAAAAAAAAAAATCTATCACCAGAGTAAACAGACAACCTACAGAATGAGAGAAAAAATCTTGCAAACTATGAATCCAACAAAAGTCTAACATCAAGCATCTATAAGGAACTTAAACAAATTT
The DNA here is from genome assembly GCF_024542745.1 of Macaca thibetana thibetana. NCBI lineage: Eukaryota > Metazoa > Chordata > Mammalia > Primates > Cercopithecidae > Macaca > Macaca thibetana. The sequence goes on from NC_065583.1 coordinate 89,371,612, forward strand.
ACAAGAAAAAAACAATCCCATAAATAAGTAAGCAAAGAACATGAACAGACACTTGGCAAAAGAAGATATACATGCTCCAGCAATTATTTAAAAAAAAAAAAAGCTCAACATCACTGATCATTAGAGAAATGCAAATCAATACCACAATGAGATACCATCTAACACCAGTCAGAATGGCTATAATTAGAAAGTAAAAAAAAAAAAAACCAACAGATACTGATAAGGTTGTGGAGAAAAGGGAATACTGTTAGTGGGAGTGTAAATTAGTGTAGCCATTGTGGATGACAGTGTGGCAATTCCTCAAAGACCTAAAGACAGAAATACCATTCTACTCCGCAATCACATTATTGGGTATGTATCCAAAGGAATATAAATCATTCTGTTATAAAGACACATGCACACATATGTTCATTACAGCACTATTCACAATAGAAAAGACACGGAATTAATATAAATGTCCAACAATGATAGACTGCACAAAGAAAATGTGGTACATATACATCATGGAGTACTATGTACCCATAAAGAGAGCGAGATCATGTCCTTTGTGGGGATATGGATGGAACTGGAGGCCGTTACCCTTAGCACACTAACACAGGAACAGAAAACCAAATACCACATGTTCTCACTTATAAGTAAGAGCTAAATGTTGAGAACACATGGATACATAGACGTGAAAAATACACACTGGGGCTTTCAGAGGTCAGAGGTTGAGAGGAGGGAGAGGATTGGGAAAAATAACCAGTAGATACTAGGCTTAATACCTGCATGATGAAATAATCTGTGCAATAAATCTTCATGACACAAGTTTACCTATGTAACAAACCTGCATTTGTACCCCTGAACCTAAAATAAAACTTAAAAAATTTAAAAAATAAAGATGGTTTTAAAGATAGAAAAAATAAATAAATAAGCTCTGGTGATCTATTGTACAGCATGGGGAATATAGTTAATAATAATGTAATGTACATTTGAAATTTGCTAAGAGAGTAGCTCTTAAATATTCTGATCCCACCACATCCCTACACACTGACACATACACAGAGCTAACTGTGTAAGGTAATTAGCATGATTGCAGGAATGATTTCACAATGTATATATGTATCAAAATATCAAAGTGTCTAGCTTTTATATACAGAATTTGATTTGCAATCATACCGCAATAAAAATAAAAAAAATAATGTAAGGATATTTTAACATTTGAAATTGAGTCGTGTAATTCACCATATTAAAAGAATAAAGGAAGACACTAGCCATCTTAATAGATACAGAGAAAGTACTTGATAAAATGTAGTACCCACTCTTGATAATAAAATAGAATAGAGGAAATCTTCCTCAATTTGCAATGGGCATAAACCAAAAAATTTACAGCTAACTTTGTACTTAATAATGAAAAACTATACTTGTTCTCCCTAAGAGCCAAAACAATGAATAGATGTGTGCTCTCACCATTTCCATTTTTATCAATATTTTATTAGAGGTTTTAGCAGTGACATAGGGCAAGGAAGACAAATACATTTTGGAATAGAAGAAATAAAATTGCTTCAATTTATAGAGGAAATAATATTCTAGGAAAAAAAGAAACCCAAGGAATCTACAAAGCAAATACAATAACTAATAGTGGGTTTAGGAAAGTTACAATATTTGAGACTCCTAAACAAAAGTCAGTTATATTTCTATTCACTTGCAGCAAACAAATGAAAATGAAAATAAAAACAAAAAAGCAATTCCATTCATGATAGTGTCAAAAATCATGCAAACAATAGCAAACTGCTGAGAGAAGATCAACAAATAAATAAATGAAGATATATGCCACATACATACATCATTTCTTCCCAAATTGATCTATGGATCCAACTCAATTTTGACAGAATATACATATATGTGTATCTGTATGTGCATGTGTGTATATATCTACATATATGTATAGACATACATACACATGTATATATATAGATCTGTATAAATGTATGCATATATACATGTATTTATATTTATAGGTATTTGTTTGCTTATTTTTTGAAACAGTGTGTCTTGCTCCATTGCCCAGGCTAGGGTGCAGTGGCATGATTTGGTTCACTGCAGCCTCGACCTCTTGGGCTTAAGTAGCTAGGACTAGAGGGGCACACCACCATGCCCAATTAATTTTTGACTTTTTGTAGAATTGAGGACTTTCTATGTTCCCCAGGCTGGTCTCAAATTCCTGACCCCAAACAATCCTCCTGCTTCAGCCTCCCAGTGTTTGGATTACAGGTGTGACCCACTGCACCTGGCCCTGTGTTTATATATTGAGAGAAAGAGAAAGACATAGATTGTTTCTAAAATGAATATAATTATACAAAGTCCCAAAAATAACAAAGTATTTTTTCTAATTTAATTAAATTTAATTTAATTTTTACTATGCTTTAAGTTCTGGATTACATGTACATTTGTATACATGTGCCATGGTGGTTTTCTGCACCCATAGTTATACTACCTAACTTCAAGATTTATTGTATAGCTACAGTAATGAAGAGAGTAAAATATTGGCTTAAAGATGGATAAACAGATAAGGGGAAGAGAACAGACAGTACAGAAAAGACTCATATTTATACTATGAATTGCTTTTTAATAAAGACATCAAAGCCTTTTAATGGAGGAACGAAGTATTTTCAACAAAGGATGGAGCAACTGGATATCCTTTGGGAAAAATAATAACTCACAACCCTCATCTCACAAATGTATTTGATAAATACATTTGCCAAAACTCATGAAACTCAAAACTCAAAAACTCATACCACCCACAAAACATTAATAAATCACAATTTCCATTTCACACCATCTGCAAAATTTAAGTAGATGTGAATCATAGACATAAATGTATAAGTTATAGCATAGGAAAAGAAATATAAGGAGAATATCTTTCCAAACCAGGGGAAAGCAGAGATCTCTTTGAGAAGGTATATAGATAGCATTAGCCATAGAAATTAATAAATCAGACAACATCAAAGTTAAAATGTCTGCTTTTCAATAGACACCATTAAGAAAATAAATAGACAAGACACACATTAGGCGAAACTATTATCAGATCTAAGCTCACAAAGGACTCATATTTAAAATATAGACAGAAACTCTATAACTCAGTAAATGACAAACAGCCCAATAAAAAAGTAGCCCAAAATGACATATTGATTTCACAAAGATAGATACATGAAAGGTCAATTAGTACATGAAAAATACTCAATATTATTGGTAATCAAGAAAATTTAAATTACATTAAGATATTATTACGTACATATTAAAATATCTAAAATTTTACAAACTAAAAATTTCAAATGTTGGCCAGGAGGTAGAGCAAGTAGAATGTTCTTACTTTGATGGTGGAATTTTAAGATGGTCCAATCACTTTGGAAAACCACTTAGCATCTAAGCCTACATTGACCTGAGGATCTGACAATTCTACTCGTGCAAATTTATGTGATAAAAATATATCTATGCCAAAATATTTGTATGCACATTTTTACAGCAACTTTATTAATAACTGTTAAAAACTGTAAATCACCCAATGCCTGTCACCAGGAGAATGGACAAATGAATTATAGTATATTTATATTACGAAGTACTATTTATCAATAAAAAGATACGCTACTAATTCATGTAATAACATGGATGCTTCTCCCACATATTGAATGAACTAAAGCAGATGAAAGTGTATGATGTTACAAGTGTATGATTTTATATGCGATATTCAAGAACAAGTGAAACTAGCCTGTAACCATAGAAATCAGAACAGTGGTTGCCTGATATAAGGGAACAGGAATTAACTGGTGAGATGTACAGGTATTTTATCTTGATTGAAGTGCTGGCTACAAGGATTTGTTACATTAGTTAAACTTCACCGAACCGCCTACTTGAAAACAATGCATTTCAAAGTATTTACATTTTACTTCAAAATGTAAAATTTTACAACAGAAAAGAACCCCTCATTGATCACTGATTCAGAAATTCAGTATAAATATCTATGTTAAATACTAATAGTAATAGAACATATTTGTTGCTGTATGTAACTATTACCATGAAATAAGTATTTCTTGACCTGCATATTTTACCTAGATACTCATGATATAAAAATAGCTAACAAAACTATTTTTAATATATGTTGGCTAAGAGCACAGTCGGCTGATAAAAATATTTTCTTCCATTATCCTTTCCTTTCTTATATATTTCAAAGAAATTCTCTCTAGAACGCTTATAATTCCAACCTCTGGCTCTGGCTACATAACAGCAAAACATAAAAATATTCAATACAAATACATATTCATTCAAGACATGACTTTGTTCTCAAAAAGTTGCTTCATAAAAATCACTGGAAGATAAAGCCTGTCAACTTTTTTCACAAGTTAGCCAAAAGAGTTTTTAAGAAGTACTTTAAGTACTTCTGGAGGGGAAAAAAATGGGACACGACCCAGGACAGAATTATTTTCCTATCTGTAGAGACTTCTGGCTTCAATGTGCAAGAAAAAAGCACCAGTTGTTCTGACTCATGCTGTACATTTTAAAGTCAATAGATTTAAATATAGAGCCGTATCAACATTTGAAATTATTTTTGTCCAATCGGTGTATGTGATGCCAATTTCATTTAAGAAAGGAATTTTCATATCTTAATTGTAGAAGTCATTCTCCTGGGCCATTGTGTTCATTAAGCTGACATGATTTTATTTTCAAATCTGAGTTTTCAGCAGAAGTCACAGAACTTTAATAGTTGATATTCTCTTAGAACAATGCAAACAAAACACCTGTCTCTCTCATATATTCATTAGCATATAGGTTTACTGAGATATTTTATAAATGTTAATAGAATTCAGTGAAGTCACTCAACTTCCTGTGAAGGGGATATTTTTGTCTGTCATTCTAAAACTGTAAGCTATTGGAATTTTGAGAAGACTTCAAAAAGAATGGCTAGATGTTTGCATACCAGTCTCACGATTTAAAGAGATAGTTTTATTTTTCAGGTCTTTTTACCGTATAAACACAGATAAAGAGAGTAAAATCACTTGGGAATCTGAATTATGAGGACAATTAAAAGAAAGTCACCACATTTGCCTTCCTTGGCTTTTAAGATAAGTGCTTAATAATCTTACTTTCTACTTTTAGAAATAACTATTATACTATGTTTGTTTTTATATTATTTTGCTACAGTACACAGTATATAAATAAAATTAAAAATCCTCACGTCCACATAGACATGAACCAAGGAATATGATCACTAGGATTATGAGTTAAAGACCTATTAAAAAAAAAACTATGGCTTTTGTTTATTTTGTTTTGCTTTCTTTCTAAAATATTATCTGATCATCTCCACTTGACTGTAGTCTAGCTGAAGGCAAACTTTTCTCAGTAAAATTTCTCCTTGTACCCTACATAGTTATGCCAATAAAAGATGAGATGCTTTTGTGAGTAGGAAAATAAATAGCTGGAGTCCTTTGGACAAATTATAGATATGGGCAACTAGTATAGAAAGAAAATGTTTAATGCTACACAACTTACCTTAATTTGGTAAAATCTCACACCTGTGTGGAACTCTTCTTTGTTTGGATGAAAAATTGGGGACTGATGGTGACAAACCATTTTGAAGTATACCTGTGTCTACCTGGAAAGTTAAAAATCTCATAACATTTAGAACACATTTATTAATCTTCTCTGTCGTCACTTTACAAAAACACTTTGAAAACTATATTTAATATTTACATGGTCCTGGTACTTTTATCTTTTTTTAAGAGTAACAGCTGCATATTAAAATACAAGAGTATAAACATACTGACAACCCCAGGAAAAGTAAGTGAAAAAAAAAAAAACAGATAAAGACTTTGATAGTATGACTAAAGAAAGAAGGAAAATGTATACCTCATTTTAAGAAAAACCTTTAAGTAAGAAAATGTTTAAGCTAAGAATTAAAACGGATGGGTATACTCTATGCTTTAAGTTTTAAATTATTAATTAAAACTGAGACTTTAAAAACACTATACACATATAGGCCAGACCCATGTCTTAGCTTTCTCAAATGAACTCTGATGAACTCATGGCTTCTTGAAGAATGTTAAATAAGCTGATCTGGATCTAAAACAGATATTTCATAACAGAAATATTATGGACCACTATGTGAGGAGACCCACAAACCTCACTCGCAGACCACATCTATTATTCTGGACCAAAAAGTGCTTGTCCAATATGGAAAAAAAGTGTTAAGAAGAGCCATGTGAAATGTCCCCGACTTCTCCTTATCCTGTACCTCTTGGGTACTTGAAACCTTGATTCCTAAGTAAGATATGTAACTCTTCCGAGGTGATTTGAACAATCTGAACCTCTTGCTTAATTCAACCCTAACAAATCCTTGTCCTTATTTCTGTTTCCTTCCCCTTTTAATATAAAGTTAACAAATGTCTATTGAATAAATTAATGTAATTTGCTTTATTCATGGGATAAAAATATCATCTGCCATTTATTAATCTTTTAAATTAATGAGCACAAGAAGGTAAATTTTTCAAAATATTTTCCAATTGTGTTTACATTTGAGCCAGCTCACATATTTTTTAACTGCTTAACATGTTCAAAGATTTCAGGACTCTCTTAATAAATTGATTTCTTTATTCAACTTCTAAGCCTTTAAAGGATATTTATGAGAAGAATAAAATATTCAGTAACAAATACATGATGCAATTCAGGAATCTGAAACCATAAACAAGTTCTTCCATATTCAGAGGTGAATTGAATCAAACAGTTCTCATTATTCCAAAATGGGATTTCTCTTCTCTCTCTCAGACTTGATACTACTTAAGATGACTTTTTGTAGGTTATGGAAAAACAGAGTGCACTAGTATGGGCTAAGACAAAAGTAAATGCATCATTCTTCTGTGGAGCTCCACAGATTTACATTTTAAAGCTCTATCCCTTCCTTTATAGACTATTCAGTGAAGCTTAAAGGCAAATTAAAAATTCTCCATTCTTCACAGTGATGTTGCTAAAAATGCTGGAACCTCAAGAAAAAGTGTCAAAAGAGGCCCTTTTCACCCTAGCACAATACATACAGTTCATTTGCCCCTGGCGTTGCAAGGAGTACCTGAGGTACATGAACAAAGAGAAGTGATAGCTTGGAAAAGTAAGTAAAGCAATGAGAAAAATGTGGATAATACTTTATTAAACTAATATAAAGTCATAAAAATCTCAGCATCTCAGGTCTAGAAGGAACTTTCAAGCCAAAATGATCCAATCTACCATCAAAGCTTAAATCCCTTTTGTACCATCCTTTCTGAGCAGCTATCCAGAGCATATTTATCCAGAAATTAGTTGTGATAATGCATTTATTTCATTCATATTAACTCTTTATCTCTTTGAATAATTTTATTAGAAATTCTTCCTTTAAGTATATACATTCCTCAATCCTCCACTAATGAAAGTGTGATTGTTACACTAAGATTTCTGAAATTGCCCTCTGGGCTCAAACACTGGTTCTTCTGCTATCTAGCTAAGCATCACTGAGCAAGTTACCAATGAGTAAAATGGGAAAATAATAGCATTTACCACTTAGAGATCTTGCTTTTCTTCTCTTTAAATGGAGATAATAATACCTTCTTTTTAAGACTATAGGGAGGAATGGATAAACTTGATAGAGTATCTGTGTGTGACACGTTAGTACTCAATATGACACCTATTTTTATTATCATTACTTCATTATATTATCTTCATTTTTCTGAAGTCAGAAAAATGACAAACCATTTCGAAGTATACCTAGTTTATCCTTCTAATGAGTGTGCTGAGTATTGGACACAAAGGTTCATGTATTGACAGACCATCCCAGTGCAAAGTAAAACAAAATGATATCACTCTCTTTATGTGAAATATAAAAATTATATTAACAACCACAAATTTATGTTTGTTGCTTGAGTTGTTATTTATACCATTGTCACATTTCTTGCTGAAAACTGTTTTGAAGACTTTAAGTAAACTTTTTATTTGATGTGTCATTTGTCCACCCTCTGATGAAGTCTCACACATCTTCCAAAATACCTATTATGACCCAGCAAACTTTGTGAAACATATGACTAGAAACAAGAACTAGAAACAGAGCTGATGTCCAATCTACCAGAATTTCAGATGTTCACAAAGATTTCCATTAATTATGAACAAAATAAAATTCATTTATGTTTGGACCCACTGAACAGAAATAGAAATATCCTTTCTCCCTGCCTCAACATCCTTTGGTTTAGAAGTACAAAATAATTGTCAACCAGAATACAATGTCTCTATCGTATTGTTGCAATGTTTTTTGGAAAAAAAACAAAAAACAAAAAACTGCTGACGGTTACTCGTAGTCTAAATTATACAATGTCCCTTTAGTAGAGGTATCTCTATTTCAATATAAGTTTGAAGATTAGGACACATGAATATTATTAGATCCAATGTGGATACTTGTACTGATGGTATCATAAGAAGTGTTACCCACTCAAGTAAAGATATATGAGCACTGTGAGCAGTAGTCAGACTTGGGACTGTAGCCGTTTTATTGCCATTGTTTCCCATTGGTAGGAAGAAATTGCCTAGCAAAACATTACCTGATGAAAGCCTATTAGAAGCTGGGAATTGAACATGAAACTTCTAATCAAACGGACAGAGAAGAGGCCCAAGAAACATTATTATATTACCCTGTGCTTATCTGAGTGTGAATATAGATGAAAAAGTGGTTACGTGGCCCACATTAAGAAACAAACACAACTTTCAGAAAAAGGAAAAAAGAAGACTGTGAAAGATGAATTTTTGAAGAAGAGTTATAGGAACTGAAAAAAAATTTAGAAAATTATTTTGCAGCCGGGCACGGTGGCTCAAGCCTGTAATCCCAGCACTTTGGGAGGCTGAGACAGGTGGATCACAAGGTCAGGAGATCGAGACCATCCTGGCTAACACGGTGAAACCCCGTCTCTACTAAAAAATACAAAAAACTAGCCGGGCGAGGTGGCGGGCTCCTGTAGTCCCGGCTACTCGGGAGGCTGAGGCAGGAGAATGGCGTAAAAACCCGGGAGGCAGAGCTTGCAGTGAGCTGAGATCCGGCCACTGCACTCCAGCCTGGGCGACAGAGCCAGACTCAGTCTCAAAAATAAAATAAAATAAAATAAAATTATTTTGCATTTTCAGTAGGGTGAGGAAAGTATGCCATCTTTGAAATAGAAGCAAAAATCCATTAGGAGATATAAGATTAAGAAGAAAATGCAATAGGATATTATTTTTAAAAGAGGGATATAAAATACAAAAGAATTTGAAAAAAATTAAAAACAATAATAAAAATTTTAAAACACAACCAAGATTTACAAATGACTCTGCAAAGAATTAAATCAGTACTGCATATGAAACATATCCATCTTCTCAGAATGCAAAGGAAAAGCAACAATGACTAAACAATAATGAAGAAATAGGTCAGACCTGGAGGATCAAAAATAGAAATACAATTGAAAAATTATTTCCATTCTGAAAAGAATTTAAATATTACAGAAGATAATATTCCTGAACTGCAACTATACATATTTAATGCAATTTCTGAATGACAGCCAAAATTAATGAAGAGTAACTTATTCTATGAATCCTACTGGTAATCTAGCTTGAATTACAAAAATAAAGAAGACTCTATCACACATTCAGGAAACAATAGTAGTCCTAAGTTTCAAGCATATGAATAAAATCTATCTGGTATTAGATTTGTCTCTTGTAGTATACAATTCCAGAAGTCAATTAAGAAATCTATAATGAATTTTGAAATGATTTTCATAAAGATTGTGAACTAAGAATTTTACTCCACCAAAATTTTATTTCATGTGTGATGTTCACAGAAATATAAACAACTAGAAAAATGTAACATACATGTAAACAATGTTGGCACATGATGTAATTTGCCCTGAATACAGAAGTGAAAATTAAGAACCTGATGTTTCATAAGTTATATTATAAAAGTAGTATTAAGAATAAAATATTTTATCAATTAAATAATACTCAAGTACCAGAAAAATATTAAATATTACCATTAGTTCAGCAAACCACATCTTACTATTCTAATATATTTATAGAAATTCAGAGAATATTGTATCTTTTCTAATGGTACTTCTGTGTTGTTAAAAAAACAATTATTATCCTTTATGATGGAAGCTAATATTCAATAATTCTACTGATGAAATTCTCCTATAAGCATACATAAACATTCAGAGTTTAGTATTGTTCAGTATCACACATAGTATTCTTCTGGGGAACTATAAATATATATACACACACATGCATATATATATATAAATTATAAAAATTATAATTTATAATTTAATTCCTCAGGGGAACTATATTATATATAATTTATATTCTACAAATTATATATACTATACCATGTATATGATATATCATATATCATAATTATATATAATAATCATATATGATTTGTTATATAATCATATAATACTATACTATAATAATCATATAGTTTACATAAAATTTTAAACAACTGAGAAAATGCATTCCACACATAAAAATGAAAACGTTAATGGATGATGGAGGAAAATATAAATTTGTATGTAAAGCCAGAAAATAAAGTGCATGAAAATGTTTGAGTCATTTTTATTGGTTTCTTTTTAATATTTGCTAAATTTTCTTTTACAAACATGTACTAATTTAAAATCAAAAATATAATAATCTATAATGAATTGGTTTTGACTAGTCACTTTTGTTAATCCATACAACCTTATCCTTGCCTATTTTATTGTTTTTAAGAACTAATGTATGACACGTTGATTTTTATTCTATTAAATTGATTCACTGCTCTAATCAGTGCAACTCTTTTCAAAATGGACCTTCTTATTTAATGTGTATACTACTTGATCCAGCTTTGCATCATACACTAATTTAATGAACACGTCCTCAATATTTTCATACAACTCCTACTTTGGAGCCAAGGACATAGCTGAGACAATTACATTCTAACTTGATATATATCCTTTCATTAGTATCCTTTGGTTTTCATGTACAACCAGTGACTTATTCACCTAATTGCCCTTGGTTCACAGTCATATTTTTTCCTCTTGCTCACAAGGCAATCATTAATTTAATATGATACATCTTGCTGAATTTCACATAGGTCCTGAGGATTCCTTTGCTCCGATCTACTTATCTGATAATTTTGATAGCCTATCAAGAAAAAGACTAGGTTATACTCAGATATCTTGTTCAGACCTGAATATCTAAATGAAAACTTTGCTGATGGTTGTAACAAAATTTCAAAAATATGTTAAACTATCAGCTTATTCTTAATACTCTTTATCGTTAAAATATAAACATTTTAATTATGTCAAAATATTGAAAACGTCAGCATATTACTGGTTGACTAAATATTATGGGACAGATAAGGATATGAAATAAAACTATAATTAGCCCACAAAATACTTAACTTTTAAAATTTCAACATAGTGGAAAATTATGATGAAAAGGCATTTCAAAAAGTTCAGAGTAAACCTACAGAACCACAGAAATATGTAAATTATTGCCACTATGAACATATTCTGGAAAACACTTCTTTAAAAAAAGCCAAAGGGTTTGGTTTTAAATTGACACAAGAAATGGCAACATACAAGTATGAGAGCCAGAAGAAAATGAGTGAGGGAGTTGGAACCTTAAAGCAAGGAAATGTGTCAAATCAGTTTAGTAAAAGACATTTAATTGTAATAAGCTGACTTGTCAAGGGACTCACAAAAAATGTTAGCAATAAACAAATACCACAGGCTGTAGTCTCATTAAAGAACATAAAACATAAAGTGACCACCGCATGCATCATTCCTATTATTTTATTACACATATTATAAACCTTAAATAAATAGAAATTATCATAATTTGAAAACAAAGTTTTAAGAATAAAATTGTGATCTCATTTTTGATATATTCTAACACTATCGTCAAATAACTCCTCACTAAATATATACATGATAGCAGTAATTGTGTTTCCATAAGACTAAAGAATAGCAAATCAATTCTACTTTTTTAGTTTTACAATGTTTAGTGTTGCCCAAACTTAATGTTTTCCTGTGATGAATTTCAAGAGAAGAGCTAAATTTTTTGATCCCTGGATAACTTACAAATATGTACAGTCTTATCTCTGCCTGATGAGTTATAGAAATTAATGGAAAATAAGTGAATGATAAACTTCTCATTAAGAGTTAAGGAAAAAGATGAAGAGTAAAAGTGGGGGAAGTATACTATTCTAGAAAAAAATGTTTAAATCAACTGTTTATTAATATTGCAACTATAATTAATATAGCTAGGTAAGTTCCTGAGTAGATTTATCTGCCCTTAGATTAAAAAAATATGAAAATCCTGAGGCAAAAATGCAAGTGATATCTGTTTGGTCTAATCTTGAGCTATTTGCAATGGTTCAATTAAAAAGAAAACAAAAGAAGCTAAAATAGTCACAGCTAATCCTGCTGTAGCATCACCTCTGTGACAAATGAAGAGCTGTGGCACTCCAGGAATTCTAACATTCAAAATCATCCTATCCAACTTAATCTTCAATCTGCATATGTGGTTTGGATTGCCTTGGTGACATTCCTGACCTATGTCACCTCTAACTGCAGGAAAAGTAGATTGTCTATCCATAAATTTCACTTGGTTATTTAAATAAAGTCCTTTGGTTCTGCTTTTCATTTGTCTTTACAAGGGAAGGAGAATAGGATTAGATCCAGGTGACTTCTTATTTTATCAAGCCAACAATTCTTAATCAGGGGTGATTTTGCCACATTCTTTCCTCCTGGTAATATCTGGCAATGTATGGATAAATCTTTGCTTATCACAACCTGGAGAAGTGGGTGCTATTGACATGAAAACGCAGAGACCATGGATGCTGCTAAAGATCCTGCAACACACAGGACAGCCCTCTCACCCAAACAAAGTTTTATCCAGCTCAAAATGTCAACAGTGCTGAAGTTTAAATATATATATTTATATGTATATATACTGAGAGTCATCAAGTACTATTCTAGGTGGTAACAACAGAGTGAACAAGACAGAGAAAGTCCTTGTTCTCTTGTAACTTAAATTTTAATAAGAATATTGAAAATAAACAGAAACAAACACCTAATTTGGTTTTAGAAAAGTGCCATAAAAATAGAGGAAATAAATAAAATGGAAATGGTGGAAGAGGTAGGGGTGGACATAGGAGCTAGAACATTACTTTTTGTAGAAGACACACAATTGACCATGTGATTTCTTTCCCATCCATCTTTTCTCACTGACCTTACTTGCCTTCATACAATTACTTTAGTCATAATTTAAGCCATAAAAAAGTCTAAGGAAAAAATAAAACAAAACAAAGACAGCAAATAATAATATTCATTGAACTCATGCAGCTGTTGGCCTCCAGGCTATGATTTGGTAAATTTTGATCATATAATGCTTGATTTCATAAAGATTGAAAAATAATATTTTTTTAATTTAAACAGTTACCTATGTAGACTAAAACATCTAGCTTTTCTTTAGAAGGTCTTATTTCATTTAAATTTTAAAGGTAAGTATTATGCAAAAAGTATGTCATTGAATGTAAACAAAGAATAAAAACTGAAAAGAAATATTATCTAAAAAACTTAGGATAAAACACAGTTAAGACAAGGGTGACGAAAATATAGAAACACTCAGGGCAAAATGGTCCAATCCAGGTAATCATGGTTGATCAAAATCCACATAATAGAGATGGAGCCAGAAAACCTTTCATAAAGTAACTCAGCCTGCATTGTGATTTAGAAACAGGTAATTCATAAGATTAAGGTGCCCTTTATATATCATCAGGAAGCAGTCAACCTAAAATGTAATCAATGTAAGATAAGCTATAAATTTAGAAAAGTTATGAAAGTGTATTGAAAAAGAATGAATGAGGCTGTAAAGATGAGTTCAAATGGACAATGGTCAGCAAGGAGTCTGCCCAGAGATATGCTGGGGGGAAAGGATATGTCAGTGTGTCTCCCTCACTGTGGAGATGTATCTCCTACCTCTCTGTGGAGTAGGGTATCAACTCAGCCAGCAGATCCTTTACAAACTTTCCCCCAGCATTTACTAAAAAGAGAAGAAATAGCTCTTTTTGCACAATCCTGCCTGCACTGCACCTCTTTGTCTGGCTTGAAGCTTCCTACAAAATAATTTGTGTGCGTGTTTTATCTAAAAATGCCTACTTGCATTTTGCATTCCTCTGCATATTCTATAGCATAATTGTGTTTGTTTTAATATAAATATCCTTAAATGTCAACAATTCCTGATAAAAATAAATACAATCTTGTAGTAAAATTGGTACTCTAAGGCAATGCACCATGTTTATCTCATGGTTTTGCCACATACTGATACATACTCCCAAAGTACTCTGGTTTGGAAATCCTACTTTAGGCTGCCAGCTGTAGTAAAAATAGATATTCTCCTAGTGCCACATACGCTGAGTATGTTTTTCACTATTAATTAAGTTTCTCAGTTGCCTCAATTCTTGGAACAGGATCCCCCGTCCACCGGACACCAATGTTTTATCATTATAGCACGCTGATTACCAATACAAATCAGTAAATTGGCATTTTCATTTACACACCAATCTGAGAATATTTGTTTATATGAGTTGCACATTTGCCTGTATTAATTGTAACAATTTCAGTCTTTTGAGCCTCTGAAGTACCAGATGCTATACCCCACAGTTCTGATTTAAGAACACCATGTCGTGCAGTTCATCTTAACAGGTAAATAGGTTGCATGCGTCTTTGTTAGTTTCAGCCTCAAGTGGAAAAGGAAATCCAGTGAAAGATAAAAAGAAAAGAAGGGAGTTAATGCATTTTCACCTCTTCCTGACAACCCTCACTTCATAACTTTACATTCTAAACTACTTCATTTCTTCCCTCATCCAAACAAAATTGTATTTATCTAATCTCAGCACCTCATGCTTAATGTTGGAAAGTATAGTCAATAACCAAAAGATGTTAATAAAATATCAACCCTGTGTGTGAAAACCAAATGAATACATAAAACAATGTGTAATTATGGCTTGTATCATGACTTCCAAGCTATAAAGTCACATTAAGTAAAGATCTAGGGGTAGTGTCCCAATTGCATTCCATGGACTCTCTCTGCTCTCCCTCCCTCTCTCTCTCTCTCACTTCTCTCAAGAGTAATCCATCCCTTTACCTCTATTCACTCCCTTTCCTCTCATCTCACCCTCAGGCACAGTGATTTTGTTTCATTGTATGCATGGTTCTCAGAATAGGTGGATGTCCTTCAAGGCCTTAGGTTTTGTTGCTAGAGGAGAGAATAGGGCTCTGAATCCTATAGGCAGAGACAAATTAAAAAAAAGTTCTGTCTTTGTTACCTTTAACAAAGGTCTCTTTCTAGAATGGTTTTTAATGTTTACATGTGCCAAGGAAGTGCAGGAATGGGTTGGAAATGAATTAAGTATCCAATTACATACCTTCATAAGGTAGACTTTTAAAAATATTTATTTTTTGAGACCAGCCTGACCAACATGGAGAAACCCCGTCTCTACTAAAAAATACAAAATTAGCCAGGCATGGTGGTGAGCGCCTATAATCCCAGCTACTCTGGAGGCTGAGGCAAGAGAATCCCTTGAACCCGGGAGGCGGAGGTTGCAGTAAGCCGAGATCGTATCACTGCACTCCAGCCTGGGCAACAAGAGTAAAACTCCATGTTAAAAAAAAAAAATTATTTGACTGATAATCTTTAAAACCAAAAAGGAAACAAATAAAAAAATCTGAGACAGGAGCACTAGAATTAGCCTCTATGAATACAGAGAAAATATCTGTTAATGTGCTTTATTTTTACTCCATCATCTGCAATGCATTTTAAGATGTATAGCCAGCAACCATTTCAAGATGCAATACTTTCATTGCTAAAAAAATTTCCAGAACCAGGATTGACTGTTTTATTTTAAATCAAGGAACTCAGTAGAAACGTGGTTGAGGGAAGCTTGTTTTCTGGCTAAAAGATGAGTGGGGAAACTTCCAGTTTTATGATTTGCTGGCATCTCATCTTGAACATCCCAGTAATGCACAGGTTGCTTACTTCACTACTATTGTATACCTCTTACCTGCCTGAAACTCAATACTAGCATGTCTGGTGACTAAATAGCATTCTGTTTATCATAAGATTAAAAACTAGAATGGTGGCTTAAAAATGAAGTATGGCTTGGAATCTATTCTAATAGAACACAGTATTCCCTATATAGATATGTTTGGCTTTGTTGGAGCAACCAGAATTCAAGTATAATATTCCATGTTAGGAGTTTAACACTTCCCAACTATAAATGAACATTATTCAATGCAACATAAAGTCTTCCATTTACTTCACCAGATTGACTTTGTTTATAATTACATTGGTGTCTTATTTGATAGCAAAAATATTTGATTATTTATATATAACTGATAGTGTGATAACACAAAAAAGGAAAGATACGGACCTATAATGCATGCTTCATATAAGATGGTCAAATTACACCAAGGCAAAAGATCATTAAGGCAATCATCTTCTTCACTGACGAGCATTAGATTCTTATGCCCTGCAAGCAGATTATCTCTTGATACCTCATCAATAGCTAACCACATGGCTGTTTATCCCAGAAAGTCTTGCTTTCATGTTTTCTGATTATTTGTAGATACTTTTCTTAATTACTTGCATCTAGGAGGCATGGAAAACTATTAATAGTATATACTTCAATTGATCACTTTGCTTTGTTTTCACTTCAGTGGTTTTTTATTTCCTTGGCATAAAATCTGTAAGACTCTCTTGACATACAAATACTTAATCAACTTTCCAAAGTGTGAGGAAAAAGAGATCACTCTGCCTATTCTCACCACTGAGGAGGCCATGAGCAAAGGTGTCTTAGGAGCCCTCAGAACTGCTCTGCTGAGTCAGGTCTTTAAAATGGATCATTCCACAACTATGCAAGAGCCCCAAACAGAAGCTCCTCATTTCTTATTAGTTAATTTACAGTGAATTCTAAAGACACAGGATACATATGTATCATGTATTGATCAGTTAATATATTAAAGTTAAAAAACAGCCCAAACCAAGTTTTGATGTCTTACCTTTGCTGGTCTCCATTAGAACATGATGTCACTTATTTCTCCCTTTTAAAATGGGTCCTTCTCCCTACCTCTTCCCTTCCTTCTCTCTATACAAATATGTATTTATGTCTGAATTTCCTTCTATGGTCACATTTTTCTTAAGAGCTTTTGAAGACAGTGAAGGTGATCTAGTGAAATTATGCCTCTTTATATTCTAAAATGTTAATGATAATAAAGTAAAATAATTATACTACATAATGGAAAATAAAAAATTTGTCTAACTGTATCTAAACTTCAGAAAATAAGACAGCACCTGAAAATTGAAATATCATTGTTAGTTTTCCATATCCATTTTAAAATAAATGTATAATTTACACTGCTACTTAAAGGTATTACTTTTTTAAATAAAATTTTATCCTAATAAAATTTTAGTTAAATGTAACCAGCAGTTATAAGTTTCCAAAAAAAATTTAAAAATAGAATTATCTATTGGTATTCTGTTCAATTTGATGTCCTGAATAACTGAGCATTGCCACAGGCTTCTAAATTTCATAACTTAGAAGAAAAAAAAACAAAATAAATTAATATTCTTTAATTATTAACAAGGCACTTCAGGATGAGTAGTCATACTGAACATTAATTAGCGTTTTTCTTATATACTAATTTTCTGACGGTTCTTTAACTTTGGTAGTTTAGGTACTAGACAAATAAGTTACTATGACACCAATTTGAAAGAGGTATGCAAACTGTTTTATATATATATATATATATATATGTACACACACACACACACACATATATATATACCAGTTTTCTTAAAATTAGGGGAATATCTTCATTAGCTACAATAGGGAGGAGGAGACTGTTAAGGTTAATTGGAAGATTTTTCTTTAATAAATGGAAGAAATGTCAACTTGGTTCAAACTGTCATTTAAAAAAAATTTGCACTTCTGCATATCATTTTTGGAACCTCCTAAATTGTCTTTTGAAAAATATTCTGGCTGGCATACAGCATCTTTTATTTTTATGTTATCTCACGTGATTTTTTTGTTAAGAGACACTTCAGGATATTTTTCATAAAGTGTGTTCAGTTTAGAGCCTCAGGTTTATTGTATTTTTTACACTAATGCAGCATTATGCTGCTCTCCTTATAAGAACAAAAATATCTCAAAAGAGTAAAGCTTCCCAAGGTCACTGGCCTGTGTCCTTCTGACTCCTCAACCAGGTATTCATTTTTCTTAGTTTCTTGTCAGTGCGCCGTGATATCCTTCACATCTGTCTGTGCCTTTGCTTTTATTAGCAGAAAATACAGCTATAGCTTTAGTGCCATGTGTACTATAAAGACAGGATTTTCAAGAGATTTGACAACTCTCATATTTCCCGAAGTATTCTCCATGTAACACAGAAACAGTTTATTACTGTTAAGTAGTGACTGTCTCTCCAGCTTGAATAATGAAGTTCTCTAGGTCAATATTTTATACAATGATACATTTAAGGAAGCATTCCTCTTCCGCTTGGCACTAAAACAATGGCTGTCATAACACAGATCTATGTATTATCAATCTCACATGCCACCATAATCAATCTAATCCTTGGGGCAGGGAAAGTATAATATGTTATTGAGTTAAACCAAGAATTTTCTTCTACCAAAATGTTTATAAAGGAACATAATAAAATTATTTACAGAGATGAGCTCGTACCCTACAATGTGGAATAAATTTAACCTTCTGCGCGGAGTGTTCACAGCTGCAGGTGATTTACCTATGTTACTGGAAAAGACACAGTCCTATTAGGAATGAAAGCCCCAAGCCTGAGCTTCACAAAGCCACTCAGAGTAGTGAGACAGGAGAAAGAGAGACATGAATTAGAAGGCCTAGCTCTTGAAGGCAACGACTACAACACAAAAAAATACAAAACACAGCACAAAGTGTGCTTTATAGAACCGTTAAAAATCAAAACCTTGCCCGTCTTTTGTTTGAATATTTCATGACAAGAGACCATTTCTAAGGGAGAAATGCTTTTCTTGCTGGTCAGATAACAGTAGGCTTTAACATGGAATAAATTCACAAACTTTTCTCAAGAAAGAGAATTTAGGCCATTTCAGTCTAAACAAGCCAAAGCGTACATCTGCATCGATCCTCTTGGCAGCCAAAAGCAAGCCCCTTTGAAGCTTTACGTTTGTACCGACACCTGTTAAGACTCTGCCTGCCCTCGATTCCATTTTGTATCTGGCAGTATTGCAAGTGTACTCAATTGAAGATGATTCCACAGAATAAAGAAAATGTACCTTGGCTAGAGATGTACATTTATTTTTTCTTTCTCATATTTTTCTTCTTCCCACATACTCTGCTCTTATTGCTGTGAGTGAGGAAAACCTCACTGGGGTAAGTTTTTTAAGCTCTATGAATTGGTTGGTAAATTCATCTCAATGGAAAAACCATTTTGATTTAGGTTTTAACCTGTATTTTCCAATGCAGCTTTATGCTTGATCAAGCTGACTTCTGTATATCTTTTTCATTTGATTGAGAACTGGTAGGAGGAGAGTTTGGATTGGCACTGCAGGGTAAAGCACAATGATGATCTCTTCATTTCTCATCATTATCTTTAGTTCTCTTATGTGGTAGATTGCACTGAACCAAGACGGGTGCACCTATACATATTTTATCCCACGTACTTTTTTAATGTGACAGTAGTAACACATTTTCATCAAGGGATGGGGTTCATGTTCTTTCCTCTTGAACTTGTGGGAATCTTTGTAACTGACTTAAGTAGAATTTGGTAGAAGTAACTCTCCATAACTTTCATGGCTAGATTATAAAAGGTGATATGGTTCTCTCTCTTTCTCTCTCAGTGCTGGCCTTTGTAGTCAAGCTATCATATTGTGAGGACAACCACACCACATGGTAAAAACATTAATGAGTTCTAGGCAACAGTTCCAGCTAAGGTCTCAGCTGACAGCCATCATCAACTACCAAATATGTAAGTGATCTGTCTTCAGATTATTCCAACTTTTCCAGCTGAAGCCAAAGAAGTTCTGAAAGAAACAAGCCATCTTTACTATGACCTATACAAATTTTTGACCCACGGAAACCATGAGAGATAAGACATGAAAAAAATATATATATAAATATAAATATATATAAATATAAATATATATATATATATATTTTTTTTTTTTTTTTGAGACGGAGTCTTGCTGTGTCACCCAGGCTGGAGTGCAGTGGCGCAATCTCGGCTCACTGCAAGCTCTGCCTCCCGGGTTCACTCCACTCTCCTGCCTCAGCCTCCTGAGTAGCTGGGACTATAGGTGCCCATCACCATGCCCGGCTAACTTTTTGTATTTTTAGTAGGGACGGGGTTTCACCATGTTAGCCAGGATGGTCTCGATCTCCTGACCTCGAAAAGTATTGTGTTTTAAGCCACTAAATGTTAGGGTAATTTGTTATGTAGCAATAGATAACTAATATAGAACATCACTTCTTTTAATCTCTTATCTCAAAGTCATTCAGGTATTTATTAGAAACTGTAAAATTGTATCTGCTGAAGTGTTACACCAGTCTCTATACTCTACATCTTTTTCACAACCGCGGAACGTTTTTCCTTGACAAAACCTTTCTCAGGACTGACCATCTCAATGTCAAAGGAAAATGCCTCTTATTCCTTATTCCATTGCAATGTTTCCAGAAACTGTAATGAAGTAATGATGTACTTCAAGATACACTGGCTTGAGATCTGAGAGAATAAAGATATGCCTCAGATGCTTCCAGAACAATCAAGTCTATGGAAATGCCATGGGCCAATTGACCTTGCCCAGAGCATGATAGGTAACTCACCAAAGCAGAAGCCTGGGGAATTTGGAGGCTTGATGAGACCTCTTACTTTTCCATTTGCTTTAGTCTCTGGAAGCCTGAATCCAATTGTCCCCACACACCATCAAATCCAAATACCATTCAAATCAATATCCAAATGAAGTTATTTGAGTCAGAAATTTCTATAAAACTAAATAACTCATGCTAGGAGAAGGATTATTGCTATATAGTTATCGTTAACATAATTGTATGCAAGAATTACAGATACCAAAAAGCCATCATTTCTTATTCTTTAGTCAGGAGACTATTTCTTCAAACAGAAACTTACAATGGAGACCCTTCAAAATAAAACAGATGAATGGCTTAGCTCTACAGAAGCAATTAGTAATCCAGAGCCCTATCTGTTCTGCCCTAACCTAGTCCCACTTCAGAGGTCTCGAGGAATAGATGCAGAAACCCCACTGAGATCTAAAGGAGGCTTGCAAACCAATCCTATTCGTCCTCTTTGACACAAAACTAACACAAAAATATGTAAGTTTAGTGCAACTGGGTATGAATATTGTCTGTCAGACCTTGGGGGGATTTCTCCTATGTTCTTCAAATTCTCCCCTCTTCTTGGGTTTTCACACAGGCATAAGATGAGGAACTCACATGATAGTACTAAGGACCTTATTATTAATTTCATAGAACTCTTTTCGTCTCTGTAATTGCTCAAACTATGAAGTTTAAAATCAGAATTATCTGCATAGCTGAGAATGCATTGATGTGCCTTTAGTAAGCTCTCCAAAAATGCCTGCTTGTCTTTGTTCCTGGAAAAAGTATTCTATCTCATGTTTGACCA
Source organism: Macaca thibetana thibetana (assembly GCF_024542745.1). Taxonomy (NCBI): domain Eukaryota; kingdom Metazoa; phylum Chordata; class Mammalia; order Primates; family Cercopithecidae; genus Macaca; species Macaca thibetana. The sequence continues at coordinate 89,393,355 of NC_065583.1, forward strand.
CCCTCATTTCCTTGTCTCAACTATTCAATCATTTTTCCCAATTCCTATCAGTTTCATCTCAACATATTTACCACCTTCTCCTTACTCTTATAAAACTTCCATAAACTAGTCTTTCGTTACTTCAGACCCAGTCTTTTACATCCTAACTGGTCTCTCCACTTCCAGTCCCTTGCCCTTTCTACTTCTTACATATAATGCCAGAATAATTTTCCAAAATCATTATGACCACCTGCTCTTCAGATATTTTCACTAGCACTTAACCCCATTGTGTTTGTTTCTTTTGCTTGATTGGCAAAGCTTTTTAATTTTCTCAAGTTCTGTCTCTAATACCTAAGTATGTTTTCACTGTGACCACTACCAACCTTATATATCAGCCAAAATCAATATGACCTTATTCCCCAAAAACTCTTAGAAGAAGCTTAAAGAAATGAATTATCTAACAGGAAGAGTATATCAGTGAAGAATGCAGTGAAGAAATATAAGAATTATAATTTAAAATGAGTAATTGTATTAAGAATATGTCATATCAATTCCAATAAATATGCCCTGAGATTCCCAAACTCAAAATCAAAATAGAAACATGATCAATATTGATATTCATAGCATCCACGTGATAAAAATAGATCTGTACTAAAGGGTGTATATCTACCCATTTCATGTTTTACTTCCTTCTGGAGAAGTGGCCTTTATAATAAAAGTAGTGTGAGTACCTGCAGCACATACTACTTATTATATACCCAGCAGTGTGTTGATGTTATTTAATAATCACACCAACCTAGGGGATAGGTACCACTTTATTATCATCATTTAATAGATAAGGGGATTGATGCAGAGAAAATTTAATTAACTCGCCCCAAGGCCCCACAGCTGGTTAGTGGTTCGGGGATATCAAACCAGGCAACCTGGCTTCAGAGCCAAAATTCTTAACTATTACTCCAAACCACATTAATAGGCTCTATAGATATGTGCTGAAATAATGGACAAGTAAACCATACATCCCTTTCCTTCCAGCTCTCCCACATAGAATGCTCTAAATGGGATGATATGTGTCCACATTACCCTCTCGTTTGTCACTGATTCCTTTTGTTTCCTCTTCTTTCTCCTTTGCTGTGACTCCTGTGTCTGCCTCTGAACATTTTTGCTAAACCTGGTGAAGTATTGTGAACAATTGAGGTGGGTTTGTGCTGCCCTAACTAGCCCACCCTAACCTCATTCTGTATTGTGCTACCTCCCTCAATTCCAGTGGTACCCAGAGCTCTGATAAGAAGGCCTCATACAGATTTCCTCAGCCAAACCCAAACATTCATCCCTCATCCTACCTTAGCCTCTCTGACTCCATCTTTTCACAAAGCCTTTCAGCTATGGAGAGTTTCTATGTCCCTGTCACTACAAGCTACTTCACTTAGGCCCTCAGACATTCATTGACCCGAGGAGATCTGGGAAGGCGGGAAGTGAGTTTTTGCCCCGATCCTCAATAGCCATCCCTGATTCTCTTTACAAATGAAAAGTTTTTCAAATCAATATGAACATTCTTATGTCTTCGGTTTGATGATCATGTTAAAATGAAAGCCAGATTTTAATCATCTTTCTACTCAGAAGGAAAAGAAAGAATCACTAATTTTATGTAAAACTTCTAAATGTGTGAAATCTCACAAATGTTCCATGTTCAATTTTTTTTTGTTCTATTTCCAAAGTCCCCAAGGGCACAAAAGTGTTGAACCCCTTATTTTTCTAGATATTTTTCTAATTCTATTTTATACAATTCCCCTATTCCAATTTATACAAATTTTAATTTTCTCAGGTTCTGTCTTCCTTCATGTACTATAACTGAGCCCAATAATATAATGTCTGAGATAGAGCCCTGATACCATATGTGCACAGGCTTCATATTTTAACATTATTTTGTGAATTATTTCCATGTAGGGATTTAATATTAAAGTGCAATTAGGAGGCATGCAATATATGGGTACTTAAATTAAGCCATCTAGATAGAAAGTACTAAAAAGCATATGTGTTTATATTAAAGTAATAATGCTGTGTAGCTTTATATGTAGGATACTGATCTTATTGAGAATTTGCTATAGAACTCAGTTTCTGGGTTTAGTGTCAAAAGCTCAAGAGTAAAACTCTGGGGAAAGCTTCATTACTGAAAAGAAAACACTGAGATAACATCATGTTTCCCATCTTTAGTTTTATAGGTATGTTGCTGCAAAAGAATACAGTAATTGCTTGTGAGAAGGAGTTACTTTGGTTTGAAAAAAGCTATATTAATATGAGAATTGTACTTAATAGAAATATGAGAACAAGGTAATAAAAATATACTGAGTGAAATGAATACTAAATATTATAAAATGTAGGTGAAGATAACCCCAAAAATTCTGTAAATCAATATAATTTTATACATTTCATATAAAGCATATATAAAATATATAGAAGTATATTGTGTAACACAATCACACTTTAATTCTGGGGCCTCATTTTTTTAAATTTTACTTTAAGTTCTGGGATACATGGGATGAACGTGCAGGTTTGTTACATAGGTATACATGTGCCATGGTGGTTTGCTGCACCTATCAATGCGTCATCTAAATTTTAAGCCCTGTGTGCATTAGGTATTTGTCCTAATGTTCGCCCTCCCCTTCCCCCCAACCCCTGACATGGGGCTTCATTTTTAAAAATAAAAAAAACATAACATTGTATTAATGGATAGTGTTAAAATAGTATCAAAAATGTTGCAAGTGCATGAGTTAGGATATGCTACTGTATGCTGTAATCAGAACCCAAAATCTCAGTGGCATATCATAAGAGTTCATTTCTCACATAAATTCCAACATGGTCTAGGTATCTCTCCAAGTCAGCATCTAGCATTCCAGGCCACTCTAAACTTATGGCACTTTCCATATCAACACATGCTTTCCCCAATTGCCTTAGCTAAATGCAAATCATATATCACTTCAACTCAAATTTAACTGGCCAAAGCAAGCCACATGACCATTTGTAACATCAAAGGAGGCAGAGAAGTACAATTCTTTCTGTATCCAGAAAGAAATTTTGCTGAGTGGCCATAATATCTACCATACTAGTCAACTGGATTTTCATCACTGCTGCCAATGAACTTTTTGTATCTATTAGCAAAGTCAAATTGTAATCAAGTTACTTTGTTCATATAGAATGAGAATGACGGTAGTTAGATGACTTTCTAATGTCATCAAGTAATTATTGGCTTAATCAAGTATACATGCAACATAGATCAAATATTCATATAAAGAATATCTGTTTATAAGCAGCTTCTAAAAACATTGAATAAATTGCATTAGCCAATCAAAAAATATTACCTGACAGCTCATATAAAATTTAGCTGTTTTTAACATGCTTGGGACATGAAGAAAACCAAAAACCAAACTATTATAGGCCAGGAATGAAAATCTGGGCACAGATTACATAGTAAAGCAGAAATGGGTTAACAATGGAAAGAAATGTAGACAGCATCTTGTCCAATTTCTTCATTTGAACAAAAGGTTGTTATATAATTAAAGGAAACCCCAACAGTGATGTGTTAAATGTAGTCCAAAAATCTCAATTGTATAATATGCAGACTTGCTTTATTTCAAGTTTACCAAAATGAGTCAACACAACTAACCAGCTGGGTGTTTGTAGGGTCAACCTGGGCCTACTATTTCTGTCCTGACCCAAAATCCAACTTTGCACTACAGAGCAGTCATGCATTTTAATTCAAGACATGGAGACAAATGAAGTCCTGTGGCTCTGTGATTTCTAGCACAGTGAACATCATTTTTAAAAATCTTATGGCTAGTATGTGTACATTTTCTACATCCCTGGAGTTTGATCCAAGGGAACATGAGGGTTAAGGAGAACTGCCATTTTCTTCTTCCTTCCCAAAAAGGGGCTGCCTGCTGTTTTCCCATCTGGAGTCACTTTCCATGAACTTATTTCCCACATTTAATAGTTAAAAAATTTAGCCCACTCTTATTTGAGAAAGGGGACAGGTGATTAATGGAAACCCATGGAAAAAAATCACATGATTATCATTCTAAATTTTTAATATTGCTGGGGTTTGCTATATTTGCTATGTTGTTCGAGCAATTCTGAAAGTTGTAAAGTAAAAGTAAAATCTCTCTTGTTTTTACCCTAATCATACTCCTCAGAGTAAATACTTCATTCTAGAAACTCAGATATGGTGGCATGGAGGGTTTAAATGTGCCATTCAAAGGTATAAAGGTATTAGGAGACGAAAACAGAATCTGTTACCTTTGCATGATGTAGTACTAAAGATGGAGGGAATTTTTGCTCTAATGTTTTGAAACTATAATATATGAAAACTATGATATAAAGCATATAAAGTTTGGAAAATGGTGTGTTAACATAATTAATGACAATCAACATTAATTCAGAATGAAAATACCTTAATAAAATACATTTGGAGACCCAGACTTCCACTTTAATATTCTAAAATAACCAATTGCCAAAACTTCATTGTTCTATGAACTTTAATATTTTTTTAACCTGATGAAGATTTTACTACTATGGATCTCACTAGACTGCTATTAATTTAGTAACTCAATTGGGCTTAATCATTCCTAATTTTAATACTCTTAAAGTTGGACACCACCCATAGGAGTTTCCAGTGAATTAGTCCCAGTAGCTTAACCAGTGATTTTATAGGTATAACTAGCTTTAAGCAATTATTGCAGTTTTATAACCCACAGGCATTTTATTAGATTTTTCTCCTGCTCAATAAATTTAGTTCTACTAGTTTGTCGCGCATTTTTCAAAGGGTTAAATTCAGCAGTCCTGTATTAAAACTTGATTCCTCGGCCGGGCGCGGTGGCTCAAGCCTGTAATCCCAGCACTTTGGGAGGCCGAGACGGGCGGATCACGAGGTCAGGAGATCGAGACCATCCTGGCTAACACGGTGAAACCCCGTCTCTACTAAAAATACAAAAAAAAAAACTAGCCGGGCGAGGTGGCGGGTGCCTGTAGTCCCAGCTACTCGGGAGGCTGAGGCAGGAGAATGACGTGAACCCGGGAGGCGGAGCTTGCAGTGAGCTGAGATCCGGCCACTGCACTCCAGCCTGGACCACAAAGCGAGACTCCGTCTCAAAAAAAAAAAAAAAAAAAAAAAAAAAAACTTGATTCCTCTTTTCTTGTCCACTTTGCATTATTAATTCTGTATTGCAGAAAGATGAATCCTCCAAATCCAATTCGGTCATGTTATTCCACCAATAAAATCATTTTTTTTTTTTTTTTGCTTCTCTTTATATGTAGAATAAGGCCCACTCTCCTCATCATTGTCTATAAAGCCTTTTTTGCCTCCTCACCAGCTAGATCCAGCCCCACTTTCCCACTCTTTTCACAGACTCTACCCACACTGATACTCTTTCAAACAAAATATATGGGACACATCAACATATCGTACTACATGGAACAGATATTTTCTAAATAGTACTCCAGTGGCTACATATAGCTCGTCACTTCAAAAGCTACACATCTTATTCTTCACTGTTTACTACATGAAGCATCAGCAGCAACTTAATACTGGACATTACAGCATCATATATTTTAGTCATTTTTATGGTCTTTCTAGAGGCATCTGCGATAATGTTTAAGTGGAAAAGGATTCAGTTTCTGCCCTACAGCTTAAACTATAAGCATATGTAGGCATTTATTTAATATCAAGAAGAAATTTAAAATATCCATTTCTCAGATTACCAGCTTTTAAAGTTTACAGTTCACAGATATAAGGCTATACAAATAGAATTGATTTGAGTTCTGTAAAACTAGAAATCTGTACCATTATTTTGCAATTAACTATTCAGAGATATTAGCCTTAATTATTTAAACCAATTTACTTGTTAACCCTATATCCTTTTAATAATGTTCTTTATATGAGAGAAAGCTGTAACCCAGAATGATAGTTAACTGATACTCTCACTTCTCTTTAGGGCCTCAAGAGATTTAATGTGTCAGTCTAGCTCTTGTAAATGCCCTAGCTACAGCTCTTTTTATTATGTTCTCATATAATCTTCTCATGTCAAGGGTCTTCACTCACTTGGAGCATACTTTTGGGCTTAGACTGAGACTCTACAAACTCAGCACATTTCTGTATTGTGTCTTTGAGACCTATTACTGGGAGAGACTTGAAGAACTGACACAAAACAGCTATTAGATGGCACACAAAGGATTTCATGAAATGGTTTGATGCCCTTTCAAGTAAATTTTAAAAATCAGAATTCAAACTCTACTTGTAAATGAATTAGGGAAATATATGTTCTCTTTTTAATGCTTTTATTACATTATATATTTGTTTGATTTCAATAGGTCCTGATGAGACCTGAGTAGTAACATTTTCTACCATGATTTAAATCTATTTGTAGGTGACATGATTGTATATACAGAATATCTGAAAGAATGCTTAAAAGCAAAACAAAACCAAAATCTACTAGATAAATAGGTGAATTCAGCAGTAGCTCCCAGAAAAAGGGTCAATATAAAAAACTAAATTTAACAACCATAGAGTAGCAACAAATAGAAAATTATCAAATATTAATGCTAGAGTTTTCCAAAATTAAAACTCTATCCATAAAAAGACACTGTTAAATTCAAAACACAAGCCATTAACTAGGAGAAAATCTTTTACATTACACATATTAGAGAAAAAGATGTCAATCTAGACATGTATTGTCCCTGTAGCCACTAGCAATGTACCAATTTATATTAAAATTTAAATTAAAATTAAATAAAATTAAAAATTTAGTTCCTCAGTCATACTACCCTCATCTCCAGTGAGGGATCTAGAGGGATCATGTGTGACTAGTGGCCACCATATTGGACAACATATAAAGTTCTATTGGACAGAGTTAATCTAGATACAATAAAGAACTCCTACAAAGAAATTGTTGTAAACATAATGGCCACAAATTGGGAACAACACAAGTTTATAATCAATAGGTGAATAGATAAATAATGGTAACAAGTAATAGGTAAACAAATAATGGACATACTAAAATACTCCTCACCAATAAAAAAGAACACATTTCTCATTAATAGCAACATGAAAGAATTGCAAGAGTCTTATGTTGAACCAAATAAGTCAAATATATATACCATATGATTCTTTTTAGAGCAAGGTTAAGAATTTATAAAAGTAACCTATGGAGATAAAAATCAGAATGGTTACCTCTAAGAGAGCTAGGGAGGAATCAACTGGAACAAGGTATGAGGGAACTTTTGAGGACCTTAATAACCACCACACACACACACTACACACACACACACACAACACACACACACACTACACACACACACACAGGCAATATATAAGAGAAGGTGATCAACTTCATATAATATCAAAGAATTGCACATTAATAACACAAATAAATACAAGTACGTACTAACACAAATGACTAAAATAAAAAATACAAATATTACCAAATATTAATGAAGAATCAGGAGCAACTAGAACATACACACACTGTTTAGAGGATTGTAAATTGGTACGACCACTTTGGAAAATAGTTTAGCAGTATCTAATAAAATTGAATATAGTCATACATTGTGAACTGGCAATTCCACTCACAGGTATATGCCCCAGAGAGATTCACATATTATTTCTCCAACAGACATGTATAAGAAAGTTCATAGCAGCACTATTTATATTACTTCTAACCTGGAAATAACCTAAATGTTATTTGACAATATAGGGGGTAGAAAATATAATATTGACATAAATGTTTATAAAATAAAAATGAATAAAAGTAACGAAGTGAACAATCAAGCAATAAAACTGAATAAATTACAAGTACATGCATCAAAATGTTTGAAACACAAAAATATTGAGTGAAAGAATACAGGCAGAAAATAAGTACCTATATTATGATGTCATTTACATAGAGTTTAAAATCAGCTAAAACTGTTTTATGGTGTTAGGATTCAGAATAATGATTATCTTTTGAGGGCAGTGAGAGCAAGAAGTGGAATGAGGGGTCCGCGTTCAGGCCTGTAATCCCAGAACTTTGGGAGGCTGAGGCAGGCAGATCACGAGGTCAGGAGTTTGAGCCCAGACTGGCCAACATGGTGAATCCCCGTCTCTACTGAAAATACAAAAATTAGCTGGGCTTGGTGGTGCATGCCTATAGTCCCAGCTACTAGGGAGGCTGAGACAGGAGAATCGCTTGAACCTAGGAGGTGGAGGTTGCAGTGAGCAAGGCTCCGTCTAAAAAACAAAAAGTGGAATGAGGGAGACTTTGAGGTGCTGATTATATTCTATTTTTAGATCTAAATGCAAGTTACGCGATGAGTTCCTTTTAAGAAAACTCTTTGTTTCTGTAAAGTTCTGGTATGTGTTCTTTTCTTGGTATGAATTATTTGACACTAGTTCTTGCTCTGTTGCCCAGGTTGGAGTGCAGTGGCACAATAGCTCACTGCAGCCTCCAACTCCTGGGCTCAGGTTATACTCCATTCTCAACCTCCCAAGTAGAATAGCTGAGACTACAGGTGCACACCACCATGCCTTACAGCTTTGTAATTGTTTTGTAGAGACTAGGTTTCACTATGTTCGCCCAGACTCATTTTGAACTCCTGGCCTCAATCGATCCTCCCACTTTGGCCTCACCTGCGATTACAGGTGTGAGCAACCATGCCCAGCCCCTCTATATGTTTTATACTCAAAATGTCTTTTTAAAAAATTAAGAGGCTGTTGTTTATCAAAAAAAAGACCATTAAGAAAGTAAAAACAAAAAGAACGAGAGAATATATTTACAGCACATATAACAGACAATTTGTAACAGAGATCATTTATTAAAAATGTTTAGGTGTTATTTAATGGCTCCTTTAACATGCGTTATCTCAGATGATCTTCACAACTCCATGACTAAGCTCATTTTAACTTAAGAAGAAACCAAGGCTTAGAGAGTTGGACTCTCCTCAGGTCACAAAGACAGGATGACTCCAAACCAATTCTCTTACGCTTTTAAACGGTGTAGTAAACTGTTACAAGAATTTGACAAGTCACTCCTCCAGCAATGTACATATTTTTGTTTCCCAAAACTTTATAATATACATAAAAAACAAGAAATATTGCTTTAATATTTTATTTTTATTTTTCCAACTTTTATTTTAGATCAGGGAGTAAAGTGTAGGTTTTTTACCAGGATATATTGTATGATGCTGAAGCTTTGGGTATGAACAATCCCATCTGAACTCAGTACCCAGGTACTAAGCATAGTATCCAATAGTTAATTTTTCAACCCTTGTCTCCCTCCCACCTCCCCACCTAGTAGTCCCCAGTTTCTACTGTTGCCATCTTTATGTCCATGAGTACCCACTGTTTAGCACACACTTTTAAGTGAGAACACATGGTAGTTTTCTGTTCCCAAGTTAATTTGCTTAGGATAATGGCTTCCAGTTGCATCCATTTTACTGCAACGGACATTATTTCATTCTTGGTATGGCTGCATAGTATTCCATGGTCCAAAACACACTTAAAAGTACAAATGTGCATACAAGTAATATACTCATTGAAGTACACAGACAATGTGGTATATCAGAAAGCACAAGCTTTGGAATCCTGGGTCCATCATTTACTGTGTAGTCTTAGAAAGGAACCTCAAATATTGACTTCCTTGTTGGTAAGATGGCAGTACTTTAGTATATAACAAGAACAGTGCCTGGTAATGTAGAATGAATGAATGCTTTTTAATATGGCAAAAATTGGTAAGTTCTTACAATGAATATTCTTTCAAATATGTTAAAACATCTAAAATGTTTATAATTATTTTACCTTTATAGTCACAATTTACTATATAATATTATCTGATATAATCAGTTAATTGTAGTCTGGTACACAATTTAAGTTGAAACTGAGGAATAGTCTTGTGCTTTAATACATTCCATAATATATGGAAAAGGTCTACTGTACAAAAATAACTGAAATGCACCATGGGTAAGAAAAACAACTGCTGGCAATATAAACAAATCTTAGTTTAATTAAGCTATTATATAAATGTGTATCATAGTGTATAAATTGTTTTAATTGAATATTGTATTTTCATTTCAAAATAAAAACTATAACATTTAAAAGGAATAAATATCCCTGTCATGGCTTATATTTCACTTTGATATGCAACTGATCCTGGTATCCTTTAACCATAAAGGCAAATTGAAAAGTGTCAGTCCATGTCCATGGTATTTAAAATAGAAGTTAAAAATTATATTATATATATATATAGAGAGAGAGAGAGATAGGAGTTCCTTATTCAAAGCTTCGATGTTTGGAAAGTAATTCAGGCCATCACTCTCATTTCTGGAATCTGGTTTCAGTGTAGAAATTTGGACATGCTATTCCTTTCCAAATGAATTAAAGTACATATTTGTGTAACTACTTTTGAATGCATTCACAGAGAATTATTCAAAGTGTTTATTCAGATGAATTATAATGCCAATAAAAAAAGCCAAGTTTTTGAACCAGTTTTTTCTAGTGAGCTGAGACGTGGATTTTCTCTCAAATGGTATTAACAGGTTGGTGTCTTTCATTATATAAAAGCATCTTTTGTTGTACCATGCCAACACTGTCATCACACCTTCCAAGACTACACCAGACTACTACCTTCTCCAAGCAAAGGCTTGAACTCACTGTGACCTACATCATAGAAGACTATTTGGTTCATGATGATAATGACCATGTGCCCATTATGTATTCTATTTTTAATATCTAACCCCCAAAAGTGATACCTGGTGAACAGTGCAATAAAGACACCTGTATTCAAAATATATCACCATGAATTTAATTGTAATAACCAGACCAACCACAATAGCAACCAATGACAAGTAACCATCTGTTGTAGTTGTGCTTCTTAATTTTGACTGGCCTACATTGACTTCTCAACGCATTTCTTAAAACATAAAAATAAATGGTTTATTTTGTTATACTGATGAGAGTCATTAGATCAAAACGTTCTTCAATCACATTGTTACCACTTGGATCATGTACCCCAAATTTATATGTTGAAGTTCTAGCCACTAGTATCTTAGAATTAGTCCTTGTTTAGAAATAGGGTCACAGCTGAAATAACCAGTTAATTTGAGATGAAGTCATACTGGAGTAGGAGAGGACCCAAATTCAATATGGCTGGTGACCTTATAAAGAGAAATTTGGACACAGAAAAACATACAAAGAGAACACCATGTGAAGATTGGAGTTATGCTGTCACAAGCCAAGGAACTACCAGAAGTTAGGAGACAGATTTGAAACAGACCCCTCCCTGATGCCTTCAAAGTATGGCCCTGCTGACTTTCAAACTTTTGGCCTCCAGAACTGTGGTACAGTAAACTTCTGTTTTTTAAGCCATTCAATTTGAAGTACTTTGTTATAGCAGCCCTAGAAAACTATTACGCACATAATATACTTACTGACACTATTAGTAAAATTAGATAACAAGAATTACTGAAATGGGAGGCATCAAAAAATGTTTGTCTTTTTTCCTTAACTTCTGTAAGTTCATCTGTAAAAGCAAAACTAAGTGCCCCAATAATACTTGTTAGATTATTTTTGGAATTGTTTCTTTATGTTTGGGACACATAATTCTTTGTTGTAAAGGATTTTTACATTGCTAACTAGACAATATTTCTTAAATTTCCCACCTAAAAATATGGTATCTAGTTTATGTTTTCAATTATTAAATAATTTTATTTCACAGTATTGTCATTATTTCATTTGTATTCTAAAATAAACACTGTTGAAATATTGATTACTTGTTCAATTTCATTGAAGTTTTTATCATATATCTTTTCTGAAGTGCAGTTAGCATTTTTACCATAAATTTGTTCTTCACAATGACATATTTTCAATAAAGATACACTCTGCACATTAAACAGGTAGGAATATTCTACACTCCCATTGACAAAACACTTAGTCTAATTTTTCTCGAAACATGTAGCCCACTTGGACTATCTATTATACACCAAGTGTTGTCAAATATAATTTTTAAGATTTATATAAGAAAGTAAAAACATGTAATGAAAAAGATATCCAGCCCCAGTGTTGGGAGAATATAGGGTGTGATAGAGGCTCCAGACGTCATGTCCTGTATAAAAGAAATGTCAGACATTGAAATCCAATGACTTCCTCCTAGCATGTTGTCAGATGTGCCAACTTTTAAATAATGGTAAATAAATCACATGGAGATTTTTAAAAGACATATATCTTTGGTTCACTTTTGGCTTCTGGTTAGACACTTTGATTTGTTGACCAGTTCTACCAGGTACTAATTCAAACTAAAAATAACCAAGAGTTTGTTTTGTTTTCTTTGTTTGAGCCCGTGGCATTTACTCATGCCTCTCAGCAACCACAGTCAGAGACAACGACCTTGCTTTAAACAGAAAAACCAAAGGCTGGAATTCTGGATTATATCCTCCCAGTCCTCTTTCCCAGAAACATCTTCAGATGTGTATAAAGTGTCTGTGGATGATGATGCTCTGGGGAGGGACAAAAGGTGCAAAAGTACCACACCTGGACCAAGGCAGCAGGAGAAAGGCCTCTGGTCAGGAGGAGCAAGGCCCAAGCCTAGGACCTGGGGTACTAGAGGGGAGGAAGAGCCCCTCCTCCACCACCATTTGACCTGGGGAGTCTCTATGCAGTCCTAGACTAGAAGGAACTAAAAAGGGAAGCCTTCAGCATGAAGTCCCAGAAGGTAGGAAAGGGAGGGTGGGTAAATTTTGCACCCCTATGCAAAGAAGTGGCAAGAGGGAGATATAGAGACCTTAGATAATGGAAGACCTCTCCAGTGATGATTCTGGTGCACCTGGAGGCCCACCCAAGTGGTCATCTCAAATACCTCCTGTTTTCCACACCATGGCCTTAACTGAGCATAGGTGGTAGCCAAGGTACTGATCCCAAGGCTTCTTTTGACACAACTGGCTCTTACTTCATCTTAGCCAGCCCTCCCTGGGTATGTTAATCTTTCATCAGGTCCTTCTCTGAGCCACTAGAATTATGAGCATGTAGGAGCATACATGTCCACTAAACTAGGGCTTGTTTTCATCATTTCTGCCTCAGTGATTGAATGGTGCCATCATTATTTTACCTAGACACCCACAGCAGAAATCCTGCCATCATTATAATTTTACACATCCAAAATCTATTTTTCTGTTCCTATAATACTTCTTCAAACTTTTAAATCTCCCCCTCCTTGAAATCTTCTAACCTTTCTACAGATTATCATGAATTTTCATTCCGGACTATTTTTCAAAGTATTTTTAATTTACTTCCCTTAGAACATGTGTTAGAACACAAGAGTCTCCTTTCTGAAACACAGATTTTATGTGTGTTTGTGTGTATGTGTGTAACATATAGAATGCATAATATACAAAAATAGTTTTAACTAGAGATATTTTAATTTCAAAACAAAATGTATAAAATAAAAAAAATTAAACCAATAAATCAAAGAATAATAGGTAATTTTTTTTGTACTGGTTTGACTTAGTACCAGATTCTGATACTTTTTTCATTTATTCCAAGATTTCAGTGTCAGAGCTTGCATTTTTCAAGACCTACAGTATATGAAGGTCATTGCAAAATGGTGACTGAGTTAAATTAGGTGGATAACACTGATAAGCCTTCTAAAAGCTTATATTTTGTTACAATAAATTTGTTTATTTAGATAGGAGATATATGTACTATTAAGATGCATAGGGCTGGGTGCAGCGGCTTACGCCTGTAATCCCAGCCCATTGGGGAGGCTGAGGCAGGCAGATCACGAGGTCAGGAGTTCAAGACTAGCCTGGCCAACATGGTTAAACCCAGTCTCTACTAAAAATACAAAAAATTATGCGGGCGTGGTGGCAGGTGCCTGTAATCCCAGCAACTTGGGAGGCTGAGGCAGGAGAGTCACTTGAACCCGGGAGGTGGATGTTGCAGTAAGCAGAGATGATGCCACTGCATTCTAGCATGGGCGACAGTGCGAAACTCCGTCTCAAAAAAAAAAAAAAAAAAAGTTCATGATTGGTACAGAAACTCTAAATTCCTAAGCTTTCTTCATCTTTTATGGTTTGGCACCTACTGTACCTTTCAAACATTATTTTGTCTCCTCCCATAACTACACTGTGAGTTCCTTGAGGGTAGAGTTTGAATTCTGCTTTGTATCCCCACTTTCTTGAATAAGCCTGAGACATTATCAGTAGTCAAAATTGATCAAAAATGATTACCATTTATTATTGTTCTTTAATCATTTTTATCGCGACCCATAAATTCCTAAGAATGAGGATTGTGCCATCTTCTTGGTTTATGGTTTGTGGCTTATTTAATAACCACATTGACTATAATAAATGACTAATTTGTAAAATTATGTACAAGGTAAAAAACAAGGAAGATGGATAAATTATCCCCAAATGGTCAATATTAATATAGTCATATACTGAGTAACTTTTATATGAGAAGAATTTGATTTAGTTTATGACTTGAATCATCTACCCCTTCATTTAAAAAACTCTGCAAAGACATAGTCCCTGACAACAATTTCATGTTGAAGATGCCAAAAGCAATGGCAAAAAAAGGGACCTAACTAAAATAAAGAGCTTCTGCACAGCAAAATAAACTATCAACAGAGTGAGCAGACAATCTACAGAATAAGAGAAAATATTTGCAAACTATGCATCTTACAAAGGTCTAATATCCAGAATCTATAAGCAGCATAAAAAATTAACAAGCAAAAAACAAACCACCCCATTAAAAAGTGGGCAAAGATCACAGACACTTTTGAAAAGAAGACATACACATGGCTATCAAGCACAAAAAAAAAAAAAAAAAAAAACTCAACATTACTAATCATCAGAGAAATGCAAATTAAAATCACAATGAAATACCATTTTACATCAGTTAGTATGGCTACTATTAAAAGTCAAAAAGTAGCAGATGCTAGCAAGGTTGCAGAGAAAAGAGAATGCTCATACACTGCTGGTGGTAGCGTAAATTAGCTCAGCCATTATGGAAAGCAATGTAACAATTTCGCAAAAACATCAAATCTATATGCCATTTGACCCAGAAATACCATTATTGGGTATATACACAATGGAATATAAATCATTTTACATAAAGATATGTGCATGTGTAATTTCACTGCAGTATTATTCACAATTACAAAGACAGGGAATAACCTAAATGCTCATCAAAAGTTGATTGGATAAAGAAAATATGGTACATATACACCATGGAATACTACACATCCATTAAAAAGAATGAGATTATGTCTTTTGTGGGAACATGGATGGAGCTAGTGGCCATTATCCTAAGCAAACTAACACAGGAACAGACAACCAAATACTGCATGCTCTCACTTATAAGTGGAAGCTAAGCAAGAAATAGACATGGACACGAAGAAGAGAACAGCAAACACTGGGGCCTACACGAGGACAGAGGGTGGGAGGAGGAAGGGAATCAAAAATCTACCTATCAGGTACTGTGTGCAGTACCTGGGTGACAAAATGATTTGTGCAATCAACTCCCATGACACACAATTTACCTACATAACAAACCTGCACATGTATGCCTGAACATAAAATAAATATGTTAATATTGTTGAAATTTAATCAATTCAAATAAAGTAAAAGCTGGTGTACCCACTGGGAAATCAGTCTGTAATTCGTCCTCTCCCAAGAGGTAACCTCTGTTAAGAGTTTGATTTATAACCTACCAGAATTTTTACTTATATTTATCATGTTGGTCTTGTGTGTGTTTCAAAATAAGTTACGTCAACAGCATCTTTGTAGGATTTAATGTTTTAACCTATAATATTTGAGTCAGTTTGTGCAGATTGAACTCATTTGTACAACAGATATTCCATAGTTTTAATAACTATTTGATAATTCCCCTTGCTGTCATTATTAAAGTCCAAACAGTGCAAAAAAAACCTCTGCATATTTACTATAACAAGAATATTGGGTACTTTTTTCTACATTTTTAATTCAAATAATTCAGGTTCCTAATTTCCAAGTGAGAGAAATAAGCTAAGTTATATAAAAAGTCTGTTTGTATTATCAAGTGTAAAACTTGAATGAGATTAAGAAATTCTTAGATCTGTCCCACATCTTTTCTTACACTATTATGTTATATAAACTCCAGAAATACCTTCATTCCTATTATCAATTAAAATTTGGTATTGTACTTTGACAGATAGATAGTAGATTGATACGTACTAAAATGCAATGAATTTGTAAGACAAAATACTACATAACATCTTTATATATCATATAAACTGGTAATATAGCACATTGGTTTATATAAAGTTATATTATAGGCCTTTTAGAAATCACAGATTTAGAATAAGTGTGCACCAAAAGGAAATAATGAGAAAAATGATAGTTTCCTATTGATCTTCTTGATAAAATTTATATATTTTTATAAATCTAAGGAGTATCTCTGTATATATTATATTCTATAAATAATTATGCTCAATGAATGACCTTCAAGTTTCATCTTTTTCTATTATTTTTAATAGTATTGCTGGTTTATATTTATTTAATCAGAAACAGAATTGACATGAATTTAAACCCACTTAAAACATTTAGTATTTTTCGAAGGAGAATTAGAGTAAATATCAACACAATTAAATGATATGGACATTTTAACAATGCTGTCATTATATATTATAAGAAGAAAGAAAAAGCAACCAAATAATACCGCAGAAAGTAAGCCATTTTAAAGGAACATTCTAGATATAGCACATATTAGCAAATTGCAAGAGTTCTAGAGATGTACCCACTTCCCCAAACCACCTAGAAATATGCAAATAATGTTATCTACTAAAAGTTTAACTTGAAAATCAACATATTGTATCTGTTCAAAAACTTGACCACACCCTGACTGAAATTCTTAACATAAAGGAAGAAAGTGACAGTTAAAAGGAGAATGTGACATAAATGGAAGCATAGATATAACCTGTAACTCCTTTTATAAGCATTTTCCAGAAAGAAGGTATCTTAAAGCAAATGTGAACATATCTCTAAAAGAAGTTGATGCCTCAGGATGACAGAGCTTAGTGCCATTATATATCCAAACAAATTCTTGTTCTGAATACAGTCTATAAATAATACCCTAATTATAATTTAGCTGACCTAAATTACAATTGGCCTACAAAGAGAGAGTACACCAAGATGAAATAAATATATGTTTGTAGGTAACATCATATTGTATTTAACAAATTGGAATTTTAAGATATAATAATGAGTGCCAAATAGTATTCCTGAGGCCAGTTCACACTGAGTGATTGTAAGTACTAATGATGGTACCAGGAAGATCATGAAAAACTAAAATTAATTGAATGTTTATCATGGACCAGGCACAATATTAAGCATTTTACCAGCTTAAATGTGCTGTCACATTTAATCTACAAACACACCAACCCTGTAAAGTAGGTCTTATTATTATATCCATTTTACAGATGGGCAAACCAAGTTCCAAAGTGGTTAGACTAATTGCTCAGGGTTCCCAGGAAGCAGTATGGCACAAATGCAATTACAGGTCTGTTTGGGTTTAGACTCTGTGCTTTCAGACTTTATGGTACTCCTCCCAGAGCAAGGCTACTATAGGCATGACATCTTGGCCTGACTGACCAAAGCTGTTTTAGAGTTCTACAACTCATATATTTGAGAAAATTAAGTATGGCAGAAATTATATTTGGAATTTGGTGTGCCAACAAATTTTCAATATAAAACAACTAAATCATAGTGCTATTGATAAGCATCTTAGCAAAGAGATTGAAAAAATCAAAAGAGACAAGAACATTGATAAATCTTTCGTTAGGTGTTAGTGTAGTAAAATACCAAAGGCTCTGACTGCCCCTTCTGAGTTGTAGTTACTTTCTGTAACTGAAGCACTTTAGTCTTCATGGATGTCAGTCTTCACAAGCATTAATTCAGCTTAAAAGAAAAATGTGGCAGCTTCATTCGTCTCCTGAGACACTGTATCATGACTTGCTACAGAAACACTTTGCATTTAAAATGTTGAAAATGTTCAGAAACATTATTCAAATACTAGGCTATGGTAAGTAAGGTAAGTCACCGAACGTAGAAATATAGTAGCAGTACCATATGCAATGTTGAAGGATGATCCCTGAATCAAAATATTTTGCTAACAAATGTATTACACAAAATCCTATTTTGAGAATCTACTAATAAATACCCAGTAAAGAACAGTGGTAAATGAATAAATGCATGTGATTAGTCTCCTATTCTCTCAAACTCATAGCTCATTGGATGTCATTATTCACATCAGCTATAACTCCACCATAGATTTTCAAAATATTTCAATGGCCTCCTACTATTTGAGCAGAAGTATTGAAAGAAATAATTATAGGTAAACTGTGTCTTCTCATTTAACCATTGGTAGGTAATAATATATCTTTCAATAGACAAAAATCAGAACAAAAAATGTTAAATAAATATGATTTTTAAAGTAGAGAACAGAGAAATATTAAAGGTCAAGAGCTACTTCCCTATATACCTGACAGAACCTGTTTCCTAAATTCACTGATGTACTTTGAGCTGCATTAGGAAACTGCCACAATAATGCAGCAAGGAACAGTAGTGACTTGACATTAATGATGTGTCATGTTAGCATATTTAGGATTCCAAGAGTAAGTGTTTGATAAATATGATGTAACATAAATGATATATTTCCACTAGAGGATTCAAACAGAATCTACTCATTTGTAAAAATTATCAGCAGCATCAGATAGACTTACGATGAATGAAGAAATGCAGATGTGCTAGGTCCTGTCTTTAAGGAATTCAGAAATTCCTTGGAAATAAGGCACATGTATGTAACAGAAAATTAAAACACATATATTAAGCAAAATAATATCAGTATTCAAATAAAGGTCAACAAATGGTTTAGAAGAAACAGAATTTGAGACAGGACTAAAAATCAGTAATACAGTTGTCCCCACTTATCCATGACCCACATTGGACACCTGAAATCATGGATGTACCAAACACTATATACACTATGTTTTTTCTATATGTAAATAACTCTTACAAGGTTTAATACATACATTAGGCATAGTAAGAGATTAACAACTAATAATAAAGCAGAACAATAACAATATAATGAAACAAAATCATGTGAATATGGCCTTTCTCTTTTTTCCTCTCTTTATACCCATCTCAAAATATCTTATTGTTGTGTACTTACTTTATTTCAGACCACAGTTGACTGTGGCTAATTGAAACGCAGAAAACAAAACCAGAGATAAGGTGGAGACTACTATCAATTTTATAACCAAAGAGATTGAGAAAGGTCAATCTGAGAATAATGACTGAAGCGAAGTATAAAGGAAAACATCAGTTAACATTTCTCAATTGCCAATATGCATCAGGAACTAAACTAGGTATGTATGTTTGCGTTATTTTACTTAGTTCTTATAAACAGCTGTGAAGCAGACAGTATTAGGCTCATTGTATAACTGAGGAAACAGATTCCTAGAGAATAAGTTAACTTGTCTAAGTCACATAAGTAGCATGTAATCAATGGTAACAAATTGTATTCATAGAGATAAAATGATTATTAGAATAAGAAGATATATAAGGCAAAGTAGTAAAGAGGTTCAAAAGAAGGTGTTGTAGCAAGGAGGGCAAAGTTATGGGTCTGTGCTCAGACACACTTGATCTCAAATTCTGACTGCAGTATATATCAGCTGTGTGAGTTCAAGATGGTTTATTGATTTTATATATATATATATAAAGTTACATATATAAATTTTAAAATTTATCTTATATAAATTTTAAAATTTATCTTATATAAATTTTATATATTTAATATGCATTTTATATATAAATAAATGAGTTTCATATATTTATATATACTTTATATATAAATTATAATGTACTGTTTTATTGAGATGAAGAAAATATGAAATTTTATAAAAATATTTCAATTGAAGATATTTAATAAAATATTATCTCAGAAGAAGCTGAGGATCATTATACAGTATAATAATTGTAGTGAAAAGACTGGTACTACACAATTCTTCCTCTGACATTGATAAAAACAAAGAGAAAGTAGCTGGGAGTACAGGTGCCCGCCACCACACCTGGCTAATTTTTGTATTTTTAGTAGAGATGGGGTTTCACCATGTTGACCAGGCTGGACTCAAATTCCTGACCTCAGATGGTCCACTAGCCTCGGCCTCCCAAAGTGCTGGTATTACATGCATGAACCACTGCGCCTGGCCAGAAATATTTTTATTTTAAAATGTATAAATACCATTATATTATGGTAGGAACACAATGTGTTGGATTTTCTCAAAGCTCTCAGTATCAGGGAAAACAAACTCATCTCCTAAATGTAAAGATGTCAGGACATCTTTGGATAATCTGGAAAATAAACATCCCCAACATCTCAATTGGCTTGAAACTATTGTTCATGAAAATTTGACCTGCTGACTCTCCATGGCAACTGCCTCCACACCTCCATGACTATTCGAGTTGACAGACGCCCCCACCACCTTGTAGCTTCATAATTTCAATCATAAGGTCTCTGGTTCAAAAGGCAGGGAAGAAAAATACAAGATGTCTTCCACTGAGAGTCATTCAGAAATCATTTCTACTCAGAACCTTCTAGTCCTTTATAACACTAAGGACATCAGGAGTAAAATCATCCTTATGGGGGAAAGGAGAACCAAATGGTAACTGGCACTAGAAGTCTACCACAGAACATGAGGAGGTGGGATTTTAAATTTGGTAAGTGTAGACAATGTTTCACAAAGTCACTAGGGAATATGAAAGAGTCGTAAAAAGTTTAATAAAAGCATGGCCAAGCATCACTGAAAGTTCAACCAGAAATTATAGATTTACGATAGTTTGAGTCCTCATACTATTTTGATTTTCTGAGACTACAAGGAGAAAGACTATAGATTGATATAGTTGGAAGTCAATGGGGGGAAATTATATTGCAATCATGGAGAGAATTTGAATAATTTTATTATAAAATATTAAGTCTGGGCAAAAAGCCAAGTGAAGCCAAAAGGGGCTAAAAGCCTGAGCCAAATATATTTCAGATGTGACTGATGCTGAAGGTGCCTAGACATATGAGTAGGTAAATTACAGTAAGGCAATAAGAAGAGCCATCGTTAGCATCAGCATCTTTTCTGACCAAGGGTCAATAGCATCTCTGATCTCTTAAATTTAGAAATAAAATTGTTCCACTGAATGAATGGACAGTGATAAAGAAACTGTGTACTCATTGCCTACCCATATGAACCTAACAATGACCTTTTGTAAAAACGGCCCCTCTTAACTAATGCCTTACTTTTTGCTTGACAGGCTGCCTCAAATTTCACTGCTGATGCTTTTCATATTGGGGATGAATTTATGGTACTATTTCACAGGCCACTAAAAAGGAACAGATCACACTTGAAGTTGATGTTCCTATGAACAGAGTATTGCGCCAGAAAAAAAATATATATCTTCTAAGTTAATGTATATGATAATATATCTAAAATTATTTTCTCTGGTGTATTTCTGGCCTGTAATGTACAGCAATAACAATCACATAGGCGGGAAAAAAAAAAAAAAGAGCAAGACTAACTTGACAGCCTCACCCTCAATTATGAGGACGTTAAGGAACAGCAGTAAATTAGAATCAGTAATGGGTTGTTTTGCCTCCATTTTATTGAAAGGAGTGGCATCCATATTTTCCCTGGATTTCTATCTACAGTTAATTATGTGAACCATTTATAATGTTGACTGCCTGTTGTCAGCTGATTATCACTGCCATTTGTTGACAAATAAATAAATAGGAGAGAGTACTTATCAAAAATACTGACTTGTCGGCCGGGCGCGGTGGCTCAAGCCTGTAATCCCAGCACTTTGGGAGGCCGAGACGGGCGGATCACGAGGTCAGGAGATCGAGACCATCCTGGCTAACATGGTGAAACCCCGTCTCTACTAAAAAGTACAAAAAACTAGCCGGGCGAGATGGCGAGCGCCTGTAGTCCCAGCTACTCGGGAGGCTGAGCCAGGAGAATGGCGTAAACCCGGGAGGTGGAGCTTGCAGTGAGCAGAGATCCGGCCACCGCACTCCAGCCTGGGTGACAGAGCGAGACTCCGTCTCAAAAAAAAAAAAAAAAAAAAAATACTGACTTGTCGTGACCCGAGGGCTCAACCCTGTAATCCCAGCACTTTGGGAGGCCAAGATGGGTGGATCACCTGAGGTCAGGCATTCAAGACCAGCCTGACCAACATGACGAAATGCCATCTCTTCTAAAAATACAAAAAAAAAAAAAAAAAAGTTAGCTGGGTATGGTGACGAGCACCTGTAATCCCAGCTGTTCACGAGGCTGAGGGAGGGAGAATTGCTTGAACCTGGCGAGGCGGAGGTTGCAGTGAGCCAAGATCCCACCACTGCACTCCATACTGGGTGACAGAGCGAGACCCTGTCTCAAAAAAAAAAAAAAAAAAAAAAAAAAAAAAAATACTGACTCATGTTCATTTATACTTTCAGATTAAAGAAAAACTACTCAGAAAGTCATTTACTTTAAAATGTTAAGCATTTAAAGAAAACATTCATGGTGCCAAATCACAAATATATCATTGAAAATGTACTTTTGTGATTTCATAAGTCAGAAACATTTAATCTTGAGTTTTTAAGCTTTGATTTTTGGGTGCCTATCCTACTTAAAACTTCCCCAGCAGATGTCTCATCAGTATCTATCTTGGCAGTTAAGCAGCTATGCCTATTGTAGGCACGTTTCAGAATTGGTATCTAATTTCACTTGTAGGTATTTGGTGATGTAAGGCAAATGCAGTGTCACTAATTTGTTAGTGTCTCCGGTTGCTCTCTGAACTAGCCTTAACCTATTCAATATTTATCATTATTAAAACTAGTAGAAGCCTCTAGATCATATCTGCAACATTTTATCTAGGTGATACCTATGTGAACCTACCTGTAACATGTAAAAATACCTATAACATGTAAAATGTCTTATGTACAACATTTTACATAGGTGATACCAAAAATAAAATAAATCAAAATTATCACATTATTCTCACTATTTAATATTGAACTGAATATCAGTTCTCATTATTTGATTGTGAACATGATAGATATAGATATAGCAAGTAAAACTTTCCCTTTGATGGTTGACTAAAAAGTCTACAGTGAAGAGACATTTTAAGGACTGAGTGCACTTTTAGACTTTGTATGTCTTCTTCTGTAATCTGTTAGCGTGCAAGAGCTAGAAATTCACCTTGTTTTCTCTATCTTTCTAGCTCCTATCATAAAATTGATACTAAGTAAATGTTGGTTGAATAAGTAATCATATAAATTGAGAAATTCTGCTGGACATGGTTATACATATTACAAATCAAAAGGTACTTTTTAAACATTAAAATTATACTGAAAATTAGTTTCTTTGAATTTCATATTTTAGTGTATCCTCATAATATGGTAAATTATTTTTACTTCTAACATAAAATAAATTTGCTTTATACTGACTTTGTGTTCAATTCCTACTATAATTAAGCTTTTATAAAATCAAAGACTTGGTCTCCTTCTTTTCCTCTTTTTTATATTTCTATTATGAATCTTTTTAAAAATATTTTTAGCATCTAGTACACTTAACACATAATAGACAATATATTCCTATTTAGTGAAAAACATGACTGAATAAAGGAATTTACTAAGGGCACTTATGTAAGGGTTCCTCTGGAGCAGTTGCAAATAGGAGATAATTAGAACTGGTGAATTTCAAACTAAAATATGATGCTAAAGAGGGAGAAAAACAAATGTCATATATCCTTTTCATTCCATACAATAGTCCTTGAACAAATTAGGGTAACAAGAATTTTTTTGACAAATATTTCGTATTGGGTTGCCAATGGTTTTCATGTGATATGACTGTTGGCAATATAATCCCCTTTCATTATTTAAGTTAATTAATTTCAAATTAGAAATAGATTTTGCTCTTTTACATGTTATTAAATAAAAAAATAAATAAAAAATAGGAAATAAAAAATAAAAATCCATTTTAAAAACTGGCCTTTACCTTAAATAAACAAAGCAAAATAATTTTCTAAATGTTTCCAATTACTTTGGCTGTGTAGAAATGCTATTTCTCTGAAAATAATGGAGGCATCTGAAGGAAAAAAAAGAATGAGGTTTTGAGAAATTGTGTGCAATTAAGCCTTAGCGATAAACATGAGGGCATGGAAAGGTGATTGCTGGGGAGCCCACAGAGAGTATGTCTTTGTAACCCTGTCAGTCTTATGGGAACACCAATGTCAATAATGGGTTCTCAGGGTCCTCTCAGTCAAGAGATCATGCACCCTAGAATGCCACATAAGCCTGGACTTCATTTTGAATTTTAGATTCCTCCAGGTGAAGAGCTTCCCCATACATTTTTATGTTCTTTTATTTTTTAACAGTCCTAAGGCTGCTTCAAGAAACTGCCTATGGACAATGTTCAAGAAAAATAAATTAAAAATCACTAAGATTCCCTCTGCGCACAAACACACACATTGCATATTATATACCATACACACTTGGGTACGTGCTTAGGATATTTTTAAGGGTACAAGTAAATGTTCTTCTCTTATTTCCATTTTTAAGACATCAGAAAATTACAAATATGACTAAAGCTAAGTTCAGATTCTAATAACATACAGCAAGATCATTCGGGTACTCAATGGTTAGACATGCTGTACAGATACTGATAAATATTTATTGTGAACACAGTATAATTTATTATTAAAATCACAAAATACGTAACATGTTAACACATACAATATTCAGACCATTAGGAGTTAATAGCTCTAGGCCAGGTCTAAGTTAGTATTATATTCACACATCTTAGCTTTTCTTTTTTCCAAAATCAATATCTGCAAATAATAAATGAGATCCCAGAGGGTTGAGTTAAGCTCCAACCACCACAGAGCAACTCTGCAATTGGTCATTGACTCAATAATGCAGGTGAGTGCCACACTATAGAACATCTTTAGCACACTGTAATAGAAAATTAATAGCTTTCAAATCAGCAGTAGAGTTACCCTAAGGATCACATAATAACTTGGGTTAGAACAATCACCCAAGTCCAAGTATACAAGTCATAAAACCTGAGTAAGATACAGAAGCTCCAACATTTTGCTTAATTTGTTCCATGTATTCTGTATTCTGCTCAGACAACAAAAGGCGCATGATATAAAAGCATCATACAGACAACAACGTGCTAAAAGCCGCATTGCAGCAGTATCCATGGTGTTCATAGAATGTTTCTATATGACAGCACAGTGATTTACATATCAGAATCAGAAACCTGTACATAGGGAATATTTTTCCTTAAAATTACTAATAAGTTAAACATCCTCTACAGATCTGCATGCTATGTTAACATTTATCAAGGTCACAACATTTCTCCATGAGAAACACAAGCTTTGTTTATTTCCTCTGTCATGTGAACCTCCTTTCAACCATGGACTCTCAGATGATAGCCTGACTGTAGAATCTCAAACTAAATTCCAGAATGAGAACGTAAAAAGTAAAGAAAGGATAACTTATTTATAAATATATTAGTTTACAGAGCTGGGAGCCAATGGCACCAATAACTTATAAGCACATCAGAGTCAAGAAACTGGATCCCTACCATCCTAAAGTGAGGTCAGAAAACTTGCAAGCTGCCCAGCATAAAATATCTATCGGTAAAGAGACAATAGCATGTGACAGAATATCAATTATTCATTTATCCATTTTTCAATGCCAGACAAATCTGTGGATACAGAAGGGCCCAAAAATAAAACTTGGAGGGTTTTCATTTTTACAATGAACGTGTTAAAGACAGGCAGGGAGAAAACAAAGTATTTCTAAGCTGTACAAAGTTATCCTATTGCCTTCTATTACTTGACACCTTAGATCCATTCACATCTTTACAAAAACATTTCTTTTCACCTCAAAGAAAAGCCACAAATCAGTCAGATTGTTAAAGAAGCAAATATATCTCCTAATGCTTCTTGTGAAGACATGTGGCTTAAATACATATTTCTAAGTGTTGGATTCGGAATCCAAATTATAACTATTTTGCAAATGCTAAGATTAACAATTTAAAAATTAGCCTTAAGTAAAAAATTAAACAAAAAATCCCACAAAAATCATAATAACAAATATTCCTTTGAAAGCATAGATGCTGAAGGATAGTAGACACTTACCCACAGGCTGCCAACATCCAGTCATTTGCCAAAGCTAAAAGCATATGGCATTTTCCCGCAGGCTACTTGTCTTTTACTTTTCAAAGGAGTTTCATCACCTAATTTAGCACTATCTGCAAAGATTTGGGATAGCAAATAAAATCATCCGTCCTGTTTTTTTTTTGCTTTTTTTTTTCTTTTGGTTCTTTCTTCTAGTGGCTTGTGCCATGCACGCATAATGGCACCTCTCTTTCAATGCAGAAGCAGGCTTTATATACCAAGCATGTGCATGTGAGTATACCACAAAACACCGGTTCCTTATCATGCGCTTGTTAGCTTGTCCAATCTATGGCAATCACTTCAGTCCCAGGGGTTGAAAGACACAAGACGCAGGGAAAAGGGGAAGCAAAAGCTGAAGAAAGATCAATACTGCACTGTGAAACAAGAAGTGTAGGCTATTTACTTTTCATTGATCTGATGATGCAGGAGAAACACCTCAAACTGGCATTAAATTGAAGGAATACATCTTCTGTGTTTTTTCACCTCAAGGTCAGGAAGGGGCTAAAAAGAAATTAGAACAAACAGAAACTAATCACAGGCATACAATAAAACTATTAATCCACATTACAAACCCTCATGGTAACCTAATTAAATTTCAGGTTGAATGAGGTTCACAACAAAACAGATACTGCCAAGGTTTTTGTTTTGTTTGGTTTTGTTTGGTAAGTTGTTTTAACTTGTACCTGGAACAACTACAAAACAATGGCATATGAGGTCTGAATTGAACCAACATTTAATGCCTTGCTATAGAGGCCTGGCATTATTTTGCAAAAATCCTCAAGCAAAGTAAAGTCCCAGAAAATAATTAGATGTAGATTTTATTCCAGCCACCAAGAAAAGTACCCCACCCCAAGAGATTGGAAATAGTTTTCTAAAGAATTTGTCATAGAATTCTGTGTCATTTTTCCTTCAAATTAGAAAATCCTAATGTGTTTAAAGAGATTTAAATATTTTCAACAGAATAAGGCATTTGAGACCCCATACAATGACATATGACTGGATTTTTCAAAAAATTATATACCTATTTGACATCAATATTATACAAAGAAAGCTTTTGTTCATTTATCTGTTCATTCATTCATTCACATGAGTTTCTGTGGGCATTTCTGCATGCATACATATATATCCAGACACATAGTTTTAATATGATTTTCAAATAGATAATGGTTTTATTTGGGTCAGAATTTCAGAATTCAAGAAACCAAAGCCTTGAAATTAAATTTAAAGTTTATTAAGTGCACCAAAATTATCCAAGAGAGATATTTGTTCTCTGTATTCTGAATTTATGAATATTTAGTCACAATTATGATTCATTCTATTAAAAAGATTTGCTTTGAATTTGTTAAATGAGGATCTTCACCATTTTAGAAAAAATCAATGACAACACTACACCCAGCTAGCCATGACCACTGTAAAACTTTGCCCACAAGACATAAGCATTGTTTCCTGCTACAACAGTCTTGCTCTTTTTCCATCAAGTTTGCCTCAAAATTCAAAACAAAAAAGCCCAAGATTTTTAAATACAATGGCCTTTTCTTTTCCTTTGATCCATAACTAAAGATACGACATTCCTTATAGTTGATTTCATAAAACAAAACTATAGTTATATATAGACAATTTAATTTCCCAGTTCATTTATTTTAGGGATATTATGTGTGTCTATTTTAAATATGAATCAAATGAATCTTTTAAAAAATTTAAATAATTTTTGTTATTGCTGAGTTCAAAATCTGAGCAAGTCTAGAAGCATATAATTTTATATATATATATATGTATATGAAAAAACACATTTTGTAAATGCTCAAAACTCTTTAAACTGGCTATTATTTAAATCTAATTTAAATTTTTAAAATGTATACAAATTTATAGCAATAATTAAACTAATCTGAAGATAAACCTTTATGAAAATTTTTTATTGAAGCTATGAAAATTAAATTCATTCTAAAGCTCCAATTACCTGTAAACTAATTATGAACTGACCTTTTAAACAAACAGCACTGAATTTTATTTTTTTGCACAACATCATTTGGAATTGAGTGGCTTCATGCACATCACCATTTTGCCTATTTGACAGAAGTCCAGAAGCTTCTCTGCTAGGTCAATCTGCTAAGAGCATGCCTGGCCAGGAAGCAATTTTTGGTATGGAGCAAACCTGATTCGGGAAGTGAAACAAGGATAATACTGTCAGAAGAAGCTAAGTCCAGACTCATCCAAAGGAATTAATGCCAATCATGGTTGCAGAAAGGGCAAAGTGGCAGTACAGTGTTTACAATGATTTCTTAGGTGAAATGTGATAAGAAGTTGGCGTCTCACCATATATTCTACATGTTATTATAATCCACTTGAAAGGGTGATAACTGACAAGATTTTATTTGGTTGCATAATCAAAAATTGGTCAGTGAGAGTCACAAGAGAGATGAGGGAAAAATTATCATTTAATCTATGCATTCTAAGATCACTCATTCCCATCTTTATTTCTGAAATATTATTCCTACAATTTGAAGACTTTTAAAGAATCTGCATAACTTATATAGTTTTCCTATAAAACATTTAAAAAGTTTAAGCATTTGATTTTGGATACATTTTTTAAAAATATAATAAGCCTCTTATTTAAAAATGATCTAGATTCATTTGTAAATCCAAATATTTAAATATTTTAGGGTATGTTTATTAATCTCAATACACACATGCTTTTTAAGGTTTCTTGATTAATGGTGACCTGCTTTGGGTATACTAAAATATTTAAAAACCTGTAAGAATATAATTATTTCTTTTAACAAAGTTACGGGAAATATAAGTTGAAATTAATTATAGATTAGCATTTTGGGCCAAGATGAGTATCATTTCTACATTACATTTCCTAACATGACATAGACTATAATACTGACTCTTGGTCAAATTTAATCACCTAACTGAAGTACTGTATATATAAATTAATTTCACATCCATTGCATGATCTTTAGACAGTAGGAGTTATTGCAGGTCACTTTGCTGATGGTCAGACACTCCAGGCAATAAAGACTCAGGAGGCATCTTAGAGAAAGGACAATTAGGAAACAACTTTATTAAATTTAACATTTTACCTCATAGTATATATTATCTGTTTGTCAGTCTTATCCTCCTTTGGACACTAACAATATCTTTAATGGAGTATTTTTCTATAAATTTCTGCTTTTTATTTTTAATCCACTGCCCTAAACTCCCTAAGCCTTATCTACATCTGCCCATAATCGTGTCATAAATTGCTGTTTACGATATTCGTTAAGCACTTACAAGCAATATGTATTTAAACAAAAGAGACATTCTGTGGTATTAAAATGTGGAATGACATAATGAAAACAAGAAGCTATATTTTTGAAAGATGAGAAAAAAACAAAAAGAATCCATATAGCTACAGAGAAGTTAAATGTTATGTAATTATTTTGTATTTATTATACAGTTTTCAAAGTGTTTATAGCTTCCTCGCTTAACCTGTCTATGTAAGTTCATCCAAATCTACCAGTCAGATTGTTGGGGAAAGGGAAAATGGTACTCATAACTCATCACTAGATTGCTGTTCAAATTTCAGAAAATTTCTCCTTGTCTTTCATTGCCTAATATCTCTGTGTAAAGAATAAAGATGCACTTTTTGTAATTTAGCATTTCCATGATTTTTTTTTATTTCAACGTTGACATGTTATCTTTTTGAGGGATTCATCTTGACATGCCTGTCAGCTTGCCTTTTCCATTTTTAATAGGGTGAATAATAGGTGATAAAGGTTGATTAGAAATGAACTTGGAAATGCATTTTTATTAAGATTTTTGCTTCCATTTATATATAAGCATGCAATCTAAATTTTTTCCTGAAGAAGTCTCATGAAAGAAATATATTTCCTTTAGAATTTTAAATATACTTTAAAATTTGTCACATTTGATCAAATATAGAATGATCATGAAAGTAAGGTGGTCTTCCTTTTAAAAATAATACATATTGAAAATTGTAAAATTATTCTCTGTTAAACATTTCTTTCTTTATAATTAGGAAATTGATTTTGCCTTTGAGGTAAATGTCTTAATTTTAACTGTTCTCATATAACAAGCTGGGTGTGTATAAACCCTGAAGACTCATTCTATTCCATGATTTCAGAATATATCATAATTTATAATTTACTTATAATTCTTGGGTATTTATTAATAAAACTCTGTTTATTGATAAAATATTTAAATTGTCTTAAGAACAGAATTTTTTAAGTATATCAGTGAAATTCAATTCCTCCTCCTATAAGCTTTCTATCTAATCTTTTTATTGAAACAGTCTTTGTTACTTCTAGAAGCCAAGTCTACGTGATGTCTTCCTTAGTACCTAAGTGGAAAACAGTAATCAAGTTGGTGAGGGCTAAATGTCAACTCCACAAGAAATGTTTCTTTATTCTGGCATAAATCAAACAGTAGAACTCTACTCATACTACCAGAGAATGAGGAATATCATGGTCCTAAATTTGGAGTTAGGTACTGCAGAGGCTAATTGTATTGTACAAGAAAATAAAAGGCAGAGAGAGAATGTTCTTGCTCCTGAGAGAAAAGGGCAGCAATGCGAAAGATGGTAGTAGAATGATGGTAGGAGGAGGAGAGAGCAGAAAAATGAGCAAACCAAAGAACTTATTAAAAGAGACCATTTTTAATAGAGATAACGAATATTAAAATTGAGTAGAGGTTTGTACTGTTGCAATATATAATTCCATTGTGTCCCCCATATAATGTTCAAGAAGAGTGCACAAGAAGGATAGAAAAATAAAACACAAAATAAATTCGTAAAGAAATTCTAGGCCAGGTGCAGTGGCTCACTCCTGTAATCCCAACAGTTCGGGAGGTCAAGGTGAGTAGATCACCTGAGGTCAGGAGTTTGAGACCAGCCTGAACAGTATGGTGAAACCCTGATTCTACTAAAAATATACAAAATAGCTGGGCATGGTGGTGCATGCCTGTAATTCCTGCTATTAGGAGGAGGCTGAGACAGGAGAATCGCTTGAACCTGGGAGGCAGAGGTTGTAGTGAGCCAAGATTGCACCACCGCACTTCAGGCTGGGCGACAAAGTGAGACTTCAACTCAAAAAAATAAAAAAAATTTAAAAAGAAAGAAATTCTAAAGAAGTTCTACTGCAGGAGTTCGGAACCTTAGGCACAAAGTTTCAGGACTATCAAGACTTAATAGGCTGACTGATAGCAACTAACATCTAAATTATAAAGAAATAACTTGAATCTCTATAGATCAAGAGGCATAGATATAATTGACTGTATTTGATTTTAATTTAATTCATATGAGAAGAATATACTTACAGTGTGACCTCTGCCGCTGCTTTCCCATGATTTCACTTTCTAGGTTAAGAGGCAGAAATCTGTAGAGGTAGGACTTGGGAGTATAGGAGAAATTTCTAGTGCTCATTCACATCTGATTCTTCTCCCTTGTGGGTACAAGAGAGAACTATACTTTCTTGTGCCTTACAGACAGTCTGATCTGTGACACGTGATCTATTCTGGCCAATGGGCTGTGACAGGAAGTTGTGTGCTTCAGCTAAGAGTAGAAGCATTTAATGGCTGAGTGAGATCCTTCAGTTCTGTCTTTCCTGCAGTGGACTCTGCAGAAACAAAGATGGATTTTTGTTCTCTTACACCACTAATATTTTAGGGTGGTTTGTTATAATGACATATTTCAGCTTCTTCTATTCCAAAAATAATTATCCCAGAAGTTGGGAGATTCTGAAACATAAAACATAAACTATGTATTCTTGCTTTATTGATATGCTGAGGAAGCCATTAATTATTGTAATCTTGAAAGATGGTAATCTGTCTATTGCTTGCAGTAAGGAAGCATGGTTTTGAAAATAGATCATTAATCTTATAAATCTGCAGTATTAGGAAGAGTTTGAAAAACTGAACGTTAGTCTTCTGAGTTGATTGCTGTTACCTGCTTTTGACAGAATGTTACTAAAAACCTGGTAACCTCAGATAAGAATTGGCAAATTTGCAGACTCAAATTAAAGAAAACGGAGAGATTCAAGAAATTTCAGAATTTGCAAAGTGGGGCGAATCAACTACTCTGAGATCACAAATACTAGGAAATATGATTGAGAAAGTATTTTAAGTGACAAAGGTAATTAAAACTCTGCTTTCTAATGAAGAGAAAAATAAAGATATGGCTTTTATGTCTATTACTAAAACTTTCAAAAAATTAAGGAAACTCAGAATAAAATTGACTTAGAGAAAACATTCCTCAAGGTTCAATATTTATTAAACAAGAAGTCTACTGAGTTTTTGAAAGCGCCGAGTAGCCAAATGAACTATAAGACTGAACTAAAATTGTCTGGACTTAAAGTTTGATCACCCAAACTTTTTTTTTTTTTTTTTTTTTTTTCTGAAACAGGGTCTCACTCTGTCACTCAGGCTGGAGTGCACTGACATGAACATGCTCACTGCAGCCTTGATCTCCCTGGCTCAAGCTTAGCTGGGCCCACCACAGTCTTCCTTAACCCTACCTGAGAACTCAGGTGTATACCACCATGCTTGCCTATTTTTTTTTTTTTAATTTTTGGAGAGACAGGGTATCCCTATTGTTGCCTAGGCTGGTATTGAACTCCTGAGCTTAAGCGATCCTCCCTCCTTGGCTTCCCCAAATGTTGGGGTTACAGGCATGGGCCATCATGCCTGGCCACTGCCCAAACTTCTAAGGGTAGGAACAGTTTGAGAAAGTTGCTCAACCCCAGAGTACATGTTCTTGATCCTCAACTGGAAGATGTGGCAAAAAAGTATATGGAAAAGGAAAATATCAGAGGAAGATAATGGTCATAGACAAAAACAGACAAGGGAGTTAATCACAGAGGAATTGTGATCGTTTTGAGTATGCCCAACCTGCAACATCCAACTTTTTTTCACACCCTAATCCCCACCCTAGTCACTGAATTCCTGCAGAGTAAAAGTGAAGCTATCTAGATAATTGATAATGAATATTAGGGTTTTCATAAAGGTGAGCCCTTTGAAAAATGACCAAAGGGGTTATGGAGATTGAGGGCAAAGAGGTGAAGGGCAGAAAAAAAGCAGAAACGTTTCGACGAGTTGAGTGACTCCAAGACCGTAGATAAAACAAAACAAAACTAAAACTAAAACAGTGGAAAAGTTTGACTTGTGTTGCGTGCAATTAAAGAAAATTCCTGGAATCCTAATTCCATGAGCACTCTGTATGGTACGGAATTTCTAAATTTCTTATGGATTCTCAGTGGATGTAATAAGAATTTTCAATATACATTACAGTTTGTTTCCAATGTAAGGACAAAATACTTGTGTAACAAAAGCAGAGGAAAGCTTCTAAGGCATTCTGTGATGTGATTTGGAAATTTAAGATTAGATGACAAACGAAGCTGCTGATTTGAAATAATGAGTCATAATTCTAAGGTTAGTTTTAGCTTTAAAGTTACGAAGCTTATGGAATGGTGGGGAAAATGGCTGTTGAAGTTTGTTTTCTCTCCTTATACTCTATGGTTGAGCATAGAAGCCACATTCATATTCTAGACTTTTGTAAGTGGCCCATTTCCTCTTCTAGCTTCCCACTCTTTTTCAATCTAGTCATCCACTTAGACTAAACTCTTATTTCTCTTTCCTGCACTAAGCCCTACCAAGATTCATGCTAGCTTTGATATGCAAAAATACTCTCTTAAAATTGAGAAATAAAATTACACTTAAAATAATGCTATTTAATTTACATGCACAAAGATTTGGCTCCTGTTGTTTATTTTGTAACAGTCAAAATTTGAATTGTTCAACTTGTTCCAGTGTATTCAATCTACAAAATAGCAAGGTTTCCATAACAAACGGTGCTTATCTAAATAGCACTTATTATATGCAGCATAATTCTCTGTGTTCTTCTGAGTCTTCCACTAAGTTTGAAAACCGGAACTAATTTGTCTTCCTCTCTCAAGAGTCTAGCCCAGCACCTAGCAAATTGCAGTAAGTTGGTAAGTTTTTGAGATTTTTTTAAAGTAATGAATCCTTAAATTTACAGATATGATATCTGTCATTTAACTTTGGTTGGGCTGCAGAACACAACTTCAGTCAGCCATCTTGTTCATTATACGTAAACGTGTTCATTAAAAAAGAAAAGAAATCGGCCGGGCGCGGTGGCTCAAGCCTGTAATTCCAGCACTCTGGGAGGCCGAGACGGGCGGATCACGCGGTCAGGAGATCAAGACCATCCTGGCTAATACGGTGAAACCCCGTCTCTACTAAAAAAATACAAAAAAAAAAAAAAAAAAAAAAAAAAAAAAAACACTAGCCAGGCGAGGTGGCGGGCGCCTGTAGTCCCAGCTACTCGGGAGGCTGAGGCAGGCGGGAGGCGGAGCTTGCAGTGAGCTGAGATCTGGCCACTGCACTCCAACCCCGGCGACAGAGCAAGACTCCGTCTCAAAAAAAAAAAAAAAAAAAAAAGAAAGAAAGAAAAGAAATCGATTTAAAATGTTTAGAAGACAATTAACAATGTATATTATATTGATAATAGATACTTTGGTATTAAAATGCACATACCTTGACAAAGTGAAGATTGGTTTACTAATCTGAGTCAGTAAATTTTAAAAAGACTGCAATTAACCCTTATTAGCCTTCTATCCATTGCAATAATTTCTGTATTTGGTATTAGGGTATTTTCAAACCAATATACTATTAAATATTTTTCTCTAAGAAAATTGAAAACAACACTCAAATTAAAAATCAAGGCAAAAATATTTGGCAGGGAGTGAGTTTTTAAACCAGAACTAGTTATGATATCCATCAGCTCACTTTCCCATTCAGTTAGTGGGCTTTTAGTGCTTTTAGTTACTGTGAACTGCTAATTTAATATATATTTATAAGAGAAAAGTTAGCATGTTTATTTTTTAAGAAGTTAATAAGATATGAACTGACTGGATACTTATAAAAACTTTCTATTTTCAATATGTGACTAATTCTATAGGTAATATCTGAATATATCATTATTAATCAACTAATAAAATATTTTGCTTGATTATGCAATGCAGTTAAGGAAACACAGATATCAAATATTTTACATTTTTGTCTTCTTCTTGGTGATGGGGCAGCCATAAAACAAAGAAAACTGGGACCATTACTTTGAAATTAAATTTATCACAAGGAGGGCATAAATGCAGACTGAATGATAAACAACTTACTTCAAGTATGGTTCAGACTAGAATACAATTATCTCTAGCCCTAGAAAGCAAGGAATTGATTTAGAAGCTGTGCAGCAGATAAAATTGTGTAGAAAACCAAGGCTCAAAGCTTTAAAAGAATTTTAAGGTAGGCTTAGAGAATACTGAGCGTGATTTGTATGAATACTTACCTACATAATATACATTTTAATGTGCCTTAATAATAAAACCACATTTTTGAGTATCTGTTTGCCCAGTGAAATAATACTTGCTTCCCCAGATTCTCTTTCAGCTAGGTTATCCATTGATACATTTTTGGATTCTGTGACACAGAATTTTCCCTTCGGTCTTCCCTTTCAATTTGATTTCCACTTTGCCTATGGATAGAATGCTTAGACATAAAGCAGCCATCTTTTGCCCAACATAACAGAGGCCCCAGTTGACAGTTCTATAAACCACCAGATTTGTGAGTAGAAAGCTCTTCAGACAGTTTTAACAGTCTTTGAGACGTCCAGCTGAGGCTAGAGACATTATGAAGCAGAGATAAGCCTGACTTTCTATGCCCTGTCTGATTTCCTGGCCCACAAAAGACATGATCAAAACCCATTGATGCTTTTTACAATGAAGTTTTGTAATAACGTCTCATGCAGCCACAGTAACTGGAACAATAAGTCATTGAATTAAGTATTGGGTAAATAGAAATAATATAGGTTCAGAAGAAATCAATAAACAAATTCCAAATATTTAATATGTCTTCAGAAAACTTGTTCAGAAGAAAACTTCTTATCCAGATTAAACTACATTTGGAAGTTTTGTCTTAGTACATTAGAAACAGTTATTGGAGGCATAGTTAAATTTCCTTGAAATTTCATGATATTATCTAGATTTAAAACCTACAATTTTGGAAAAGATCCTGATTTCATTAAATTAAAAAGTGTTTCCAGGTAGTCACTCATTTGAACACACCATTTTGAGAACAAAAGAGAAAACTTGCAGAATTGTGTAAACATATAAAACCTATGAAACAAGTTTATACAAATACCTTCCCAGTATCATTGGGAAATATTTGGGGAAAAAATGATTTTTGTTACACAGTTTGAAAATAAATCTCCATATGAGATCTTACTAATTTACTTGCCAAGTAAGATGGATAAAGAAGTAGCATTTTCATAAGCTTTGAAGAGTGCAGTTTTGCTACATTGAATATTACCACCAATTAAGAATGATACAGAAAAGAAACCTAAGATAAGAAAGGGTGTTCCTGGGTAGATACTTCTTCCCTGAGGAGATCACTTGTTATCCTTCTGCCCTCACTTTTCCTATGAGAACCTGTTCCCTCTAGTTAGCAGCCAAGTGCATCTTTCAAAGATGTTTCTGGACCATCTCTACCATATAATCATGGAAAAACCCACATGAAGTAAATTTGAAAGTTTTTAACCCCATAAGGAAAGGGAGAAAAACCTTATTTCCTAAATAAGGATAAACATAAACCTTTTCTTAAAAAAATCACTTAAATCTGTAGATTATTTGATTTACTTTTTCACTAAAGAAATCTAAACAAAACAATGAAAACACCACATTTTGAAAAGAAATGAAGCATAAATCAATTAAGCATGCTACTTTTAAATCTTTGAATGATATGAATTCACACAAAAATTAAGAAAAAGTCAAAATTTTATCTCTAAACACCAAATGTGGCTGGCACCAATGATCAATAAGGACCACTTTTTATAATAATAAGAAAGGATACAAAACTTAAATGATTATCACATCAGACTTATATATAAAAAACTAATAACATTATATAAATTTAATTTTACAAAAGATTTTTACTTGAATAATATATTTTCTGCTTAATAATGCTTTCAACTCATGAGTAATGAATATAATAAAGTTTAGAAATTTAAGACTGAAATGTTTGTCCCCTGCTATGTCTTAACTATTAGAGTTACACTCTATTAGAGGGGAAAGAAAGAAAACAGAACAATAGTCTAACCTCCTGATGAAAGGTAACTTTTAGTTTTCTGTATTTCCTACAAATGAACATTACCAGGGATCTCAAACATATCTAATTTCTAATGCCATAATCCGTATTTAAATGGTGACACTAAGCAACACAGAAAAACAGACTGCATTTGGTAAGGCAGTATTAAAATATTAATCTAGGAACACAAGTTAAAATTTCACTGGGTTAGGAAATAGAGATTCTTATCTTTGTAGTAACTTTCAGAGGCACGTAAAAAAGGAAAAACTCACTCAGTAACTTTGACTTCTATAACTTTCAATTTTATTAGTTTCATTAACTCAGATATAAGTCAGAATCACTGAGAATTTCTTGAAAATATATCATTACATGGAGAAATGCTTGTTGAAATGGAAATAAGTGCACAAAATACTAATGATGCTGGAACAAAGTTTTGTGTTTTTCTTTTCAGAAAAGCAAAACAAAAAAGTCAGAATAATACAAAAATAGAGATAATGAAATTACTACAATAAGGTAAAACTAAATGTTATTACTTTCTGCCTCCAAAACACTATTATAAATAAAGGAATAATATATTTGAAACTTTAGGTGGAAATAAAAAAGCCAAATAACTTCAACAACCAGG
The DNA here is from genome assembly GCF_024542745.1 of Macaca thibetana thibetana. Taxonomy (NCBI): domain Eukaryota; kingdom Metazoa; phylum Chordata; class Mammalia; order Primates; family Cercopithecidae; genus Macaca; species Macaca thibetana. The sequence continues at coordinate 89,431,375 of NC_065583.1, forward strand.
ATTTAGGAAATTTGACTGGCAAGATTCACGATGACAATTTACTGAAAATAAGAGATAAAAACTTTCTTCATTCACTGTGAAGTGATTCTGACAAATGATCCAATACTATTTAATCTGTACAGAAAACAATGAGCCAAAAAGCTTAGCTGTAGTGAAAATTAATGAAGTGACTATTGGCTGTTTCCACCCATATTTAAATGTTATTTACTTCAACTCTGGCATTCTTTTGTTCATGGTTATACTTGATATGGGTTGATCAACATGATGGTATGTGGAATATAAGCAATTTGAAAATCTATGCCATATATTCTTAAAAATCTGAGATTCACTTGGACAAACTAATAAGGAATAAAATTGGAAGTTATGCATTGGACATAATTAGTGTCTGAAGATACTCTAGGCACTTTAGTGAAGAGTGTTGTGTGTCCTTAGGATTTCGATTGGAATGGCTAACCCAGAAGGATTTAGAAGCATTATTCAGACAGAAAATAAAATGAGTCAACTCAATGGGAAAAAGTACCCACCTGGAAAAGACATTGGTTAGATACAATTTTAGAAGTGTATATATATACTTTTAAAATATACTTTTATGTGCCTCTGAAAGGCACATGTGCCTCTTATCTTACAAAGATAAGAATCTGTATTTCCAAATATACATATATATATGTGTGTGTGTGTGTGTGTGTGTGTGTGTGTGTGTGTTATGTATACATAACTCTGTTACCCAAGCTGGAGTACAATGGCACAATCTTGCTCACTGCAACCTCCGCCTCCTAGGTTCAAGCAATTCTCCTGCCTTGGCATCCCAAGTAGCTGGGATTACAGGTGCCCACCACTGTGCCTGGCTAATTTTTTTCTGTATTTTTTGTAGAGATGAGGTTTCACCATGTTGGCCAGGCTGGTGTCAAACACTTGACCTCAGGTGATCCAGCCACCTCAGCCTCCCAAAGTGCTAGGATTACAGGCATAAGCCACCACACTTGGCGTTAAAAGTATATTTCTTAGTCAAATTCACCTTCATGAACTTAAAATGGAGGGATTAGTGCATTATTTGATTAATTAATGGATTTATTCTGTCTTTTGTTGTATTAAATCATTTACTTTTGAGACTTCTGGTTTCTGGACCAGCATGAAAGGAGCTTAGAAGTGTACCCTAAAAATAAAAAAAGTTTAAAAATTAGAAAAAAACGTTAAATGAGCTGAAAAATCAACAACTCCTTCTCTTTTTGAAGTGAGATTACAGGGCAAGCCCCTGCTCCCAAAATTGGAGAGACAGGCAAATATAGAGAATCCCATCTTTCTAGAGCAGAAACATCTGTGAGATTCAGTGCCAGGTTAGGAAAATATAAACTATAACTGATGAAATGCTGGAGGCTCACTGTAGACAATTTTGAGAGTTAAAAATTCCAGGGGACCCAGTCATGGGGAGGCCCTCACACATGTGTAGATGTTACTTCCAGGAGCTCTACCAGGTGCTCACAGTGAATATCTGAGAAAAATCCCTTCCCACCTCAGGCAAGGAGTGTGCAACACTGAACATTTTGAAATATGCTGGGCCAGAAACGAGAAATCAACATGAGATTTGAAGAAGACAAATATGTAAACCATCTAATTCTGCCTCTATCTCCTAAAAATCTTATGTCTTTCTCACATTGCAAAATATAATTATCCTGTGCCAATAGTCTTTAAAAAGCTTTAACTCATTCCAACATCAAGGACAAAGTTCTAACTCTCATCTGAGACTCATCTCTTTCCACTTATGAGCCTGTAAAATTAAAACAAATTATTTACTTTCAAGATACAATGGAGGTATAGGCATTGGGTAGACATTCCAATTCCAAAAGGGAGAAGCCAGCAAAAAGAAAGAGGCTACAGTTTCCATGCAAGTCTGAAACACAGTAGGTAGTCATTATATCTCAGAGCTCCAAAATAATCTCCTTTTACTCCATGTACCACATCCAGAGCACACTGGTACAAAGGGTGGACTTCCAAGGCCTTGGATGACTCTGCCCCTGTGGCACTGCAGGGAGCAGCCCCTGTGACTGCTTTTACAAGTTGGAGTTGAGCAGCTGTGTCTTTTCCAGGTTCAGAATGCAAGCTCGTGGTGGATCTACCATTATAGTTTCTGGAAGGTGGCAGCCCTATTCCCACAGCTGCAATAGGCAGTGCCCTGATGTGGACTTTATGTGGGGGCTCCCCATCCACATTCCCCTCCTCACTGCACTAGTACAGCTTCTCCGCAGAGGCTCTGCCCCTACAGCAATGTTTTGCATCCTCCAAAATCTAGGGGGAAGTTGCCAAGTCTCCTTCCTTTTTGCACTCTGCATGCCCGTGGGCTTAACGACAAGTAGAAATTACCAAGTCCTGTGCTCACTTCGGCAGCACATATACTAAAATTGGAATGATACAGAGAAGATTAGCATGGCCCCTGCGCAAGGATGACACAAAAATTCGTGAAGCGTTCTATATTTTTAAACCATCAAAGATCAAAAGAGACAAAGAAGGCCATTACATAATGGTAAAGGGATCAATTCATCAGGAAGAGCTAACTATCCTAAATATATATGCACCCAATACAGGAGGACCCAGATTCATAAAGCAAGTCCTCAGAGATTTACAAAGAGATGTAGACTCCCATACAATAACAAAGGGAGACATTAACACCCCACTGTCAACATTAGACAGGTCTACGAGACAGAATGTTAACAAGGATATCCAGGAATTGAACTGAACTCTGCACTGAGCAGACCTAACAGACATCTACACAACTCTCCACCCCAAATCAACAGAATATACATTCTTCTCAACAGCACATCACACTTATTCCAAGAGTGACACATAGTTGGAAGTAAAGCACACCTCAGCAAATGTAAAAGAACAGAAATTATAACAAACTGTCTCTCAGGCCACAGTACAATCAAACTAGAATTCCGGATTAAGAAACTCAATCAAAACTGCTCAACTACATGGAAACTGAACAACCTGCTCCTGAATGACTACTGGGTACATAAGGAAATGAAGGCAGAAATAAAGACGTTCTTTGAAACCAATGAGAACAAAGATACAACATACCAGAATCCCTGGGACACATTTAAAGCAGTATGTAGAGGGAAATTTACAGCACTAAATGCCCACAAGAGAAAGCTGGAAAGATCTAAAATTGACACCCTAACATCACAATTAAAAGAACTAGAGAAGCAAGAGCAAACACATTCAAAAGCTAGCAGAAGGCAAGAAATAAACTAAGATCAGAGCAGAACTGAAAGAGATAGAGACACAAAAAACCCTCCAAAAAATCAATGAATCCAGGAGCTGGTTTTTTGAAAAGATCAACAAAATTGATAGACTGCTAGCAAGATTAATAAAGAAGAAAAGAGAGAAGAATCAAATAGATGCAATAAAAAATGATAAAGGGGATATCACCACCGACCCCACACAAATACAAACTACCATCAGAGAATACTATAAACACCTCTATGCAAATAAACTAGAAAATCTAGAAGAAATGGATAATTTCCTGGACACTTACACTCTCCCAAGACTAAACCATGAAGAAGTTGAATCCCTGAATACAACAATAGCAGGCTCTCATATTGAGGCAATAATTAATAGCCTATCAACCAAAAAAAGTCCAGGATCAGACGGATTCACACCGAATTCTACCAGAGGTACAAGGAAGAGCTGGTACCATTCCTTCTGAAACTATTCCAATCAATAGAAAAAGAGGGAATCCTCCCTAACTCATTTTATGAGGCCAACATCATCCTGATACCAAAGCCTGGCAGAGACACAACAAAAAAAGAGAATTTTAGACCAATATCTCTGATGAACACCAATGCAAAAATCCTCAATAAAATACTGGCAAACCGAATCCAGCAGCACATCAAAAACTTATCCACCATGATCAAGTGGGCTTCATCTCTGGGATGCAAGCCTGGTTCAACATACACAAATCAATAAATGTAATCCAGCATATAAACAGAACCAAAGACAAAAACCACATGATTATCTCAATAGATGCAGAAAAGGTCTTTGACTAAATTCAACAGCCCTTCATGCTAAAAACTCTCAATAAATTCGGTATTGATAGAACGTATCTCAAAATAATAAGAGCTGTTTATGAGAAACCCACAGCCAATATCATGCTGAATGGACAAAAACTGGAAGCATTCCCTTTGAAAACTGGCACAAGACAAGGATGCCCTCTCTCACCACTCCTATTCAACATATTGTTGGAAGTTCTGGCTAGGGCAATCAGGCAAGAGAAAGATATAAAGGGTATTCAGTTAGGAAAAGCAGAAGTTAAATTGTCCCTGTTTGCAGATGACATGATTGTATATGTAGAAAACCCCATCATCTCAGCCCAAAATCTCCTTAAGCTGATAAGCAACTTCAGTAAAGTCTCAGGATACAAAATCAATGTGCAAAAATCACAAGCATTCTTAGACACCAGTAACAAAAAAACAGAGAGCCAAATCATGAATGAACTTCCATTCACAATTGCTTCAAAGAGAATAAAATACCTAGCAATCCAACTTACAAGGGATGTAAAGGACCTCTTCAAGGAGAACTACAAACCACAGCTCAGTGAAATAAAAGAGGACACAAACAAATGGAAGAACATACCGTGCTCATGGATAGAAATAATCAATATTGTGAAAATGGCCATACTGCCCAAGGTAATTTATAGATTCAATGCCATCCCGATTAAGCTACCAATGAGTTTCTTCACAGAATTGGAAAAAACTGCTTTATAGTTCATATGGAACCAAAAAAGACCCCACATTGCCAAGACAATCCTAAGCCAAAAGAACAAAGCTGGAGGCATCATGCTATCTGACTTCAAACTATACTACAAGGCTACAGTAACCAAAACAGCATGATACTGGTACCAAAACAGAGATATAGACCAATGGAACAGAACAGAGTCCTCAGAAATAATACTGCACATCTACAGCCATCTGATCTTTGACAAACCTGAGAAAAACAAGAAATGGGGAAAGGATTCCCTATTTAATAAATGGTGCTGGGAAAATTGACTAGCCATAAGTAGAAAGCTGAAATTGGATCCTTCCCTTACTCCTTACAAAAATTAATTCAAGATGGATTAGAGACTTAAATGTTAGACCTAAACCATAAAAACCCTAGAAGAAAACCTAGGTAATACCATTCAGGATATAGGCATGGGCAAGGACTTCATGTCTAAAACAGCAAAAGCAATGGCAACAAAAGCCAAAACTGACAAATGGGATCTAATTAAACTAAAGAGCTTCTGCACAGCAAAAGAAACTACCTTCAGAGTGAACAGGCAACCTACAGAGTGGGAGAAAATGTTTGCAATCTAGTCATCTGACAAAGGGCTAATATCCAGAATCTACAAAGAACTCAACCTAATTTACAAGAAAAAAGCAAACAACCCCACCAAAAAGTGGGCAAAGGATATTAACAGACACTTCTCAAAAGAAGACATTCATACAGCCAACAGACACATGAAAAAATGCTCATCATCACTGGCCATCAGACAAATGCAAATCAAAACCACAATGAGATACCATCTCACACCAGTTAGAATGGCAATCATTAAAAAATCAGCAAACAACAGGTGCTGGAGAGGATGTGGAAAAATAGGAACACTTTTACATTGTTGGTGGGACTGTAAACTAGTTCAGCCATTGCGGAAAATAGTGTGGCGACTCCTCAAGGATCTAGAACTAGAAATACCATTTGACGCAGCCATCCCATTACTGGGTATATACCCAAAGGATTATAAATCATGCTGCTATAAAGACACATGAACATGTATGTTTATTGCAGCACTATTGACAATAGCAAAGACTTGGAATCAACCCAAATGTCCACCAGTGACAGACTGGATTAAGAAAATGTGGCACATATACACCATGGAATACTATGCAGCCATAAAAAAGGATGAGTTTATGTCTTTTGTAGGGACATGGATGCAGCTGGAAACCATCATTCTCAGCAAACTATCGCAAGAACAGAAAACCAAACATTGCAAGTTCTCACTCATAGATGGTAATTGAACAATGAGATCACTTGGACATAGGAAGGGGAACATCGCACACTGGGGCCTATTGTGGGTAGGGGACAGGGGGTAGGGATAGCATTAGGAGATATACCTAATGTAAATGACAAGTTAATGGGTACAGCACACCAACATGGCACATGTATACACATGTAAGAAACCTGCACGTTGTGCACATGTACCCTAGAACTTGAAGTATGATTTAAACAAAAAAAAAAAAATTAAAAAAAAAAAAAGAAATTACCAAGTCTTATGGCTTCCACCTTCCAGAGCTGTGGCCTGAGCTTGATCTGGGGCCCTTTGAGCTGAGGCTGGAGTCAAAGTAGCCTGGATTCAGGGTGCACTGTCCCAAGGCTGCACTGGGGAGCAGATCACTGAGCCTAGCCTCTGAAACCATTCTTTCCTCCTAAGCCTCTGAGCCTGTGATGAGAGGGGCTGCCTCAAAGATCTCTGAAATGTCTTTGAGGCCTCTTTTCATGGTCTTGGATATTAGCACTTTAATCCCTTTTAGTCGTGCTAATCTCTCAAGCAAGTGATTTCTCCACAGCCTGCTTGGATTCTTCACCAGAAAATGGGCTTTTCTTTTATACAACATGTCTAGACTAACTTTTCCAAAGTTTTACACTCTCCTTTTAAATATAAGTTACAACTATAAGTCATTTCTTTGCTCCCACATATGAATTAGTTTATTAGAAGCATCTAGGCAACATCTTGAACACTTTGCTGCTTAGAAATTTCTTCTGCCAGATACCCTAGGTCATCACTCTTAAGTTCAAACTTTCACAGATCCATAAGGCATGAACATAATGAAGCCAAGCTCTTTGCTAAGGCATAACATGTGTGACCTTTGTTCCAGTTCCAATAAGTTAATTTTCATCTGAGACCTCATAAGCCTGAACTTCACTGTCTGTATCACTATTGGTGTTTTGGTCAAAACCATTTAACAAGTCTCAGAAGATCCAAACTTTCCCTTACCTTTCTGTCTTCTGAGACATCCAAGCTCTTTCAACATCTGCCTACTGTCCAGTTCCAAATCTGCTTCCACATTTTCAGTTATCTGTGTAGCAACTCTCCACTGCCCAGTATCGATTTTCTGTATAAGGCCATTCTTACATTTCTATAAAGAAATAACAGAGGCTGTGTGATCTGTAAAGAAAAGAGGTTTAATTGGCTTACCATTCTGTAAGCTGTAACAACATGGTTTCAGTATTTGCTTCTGGGAAGGGCCTCAGGAACCTCACAATCACGGAGGAAGGCAAAGAGAGAATGGACAAATCACATAGTGAGAGTGGAAGCAAGAGAGGGAGCATGGAGGTGCCACACACTTTTAAATGATGTGATCTTTTATGAACTCATTCATCACCAAGGGGATGGTACTAAGCCATTAATGAGATATCTGCCCACATGATCTAAGCATCTCCACCAGGACCCACCTCCAACAATGAGAATTATATTTCAACATGAGATTTGGAGGGAACTAATATCCAAACTGTATTAGTCATGGTTCTCTAAAGGGACAATACTAATAGGATAGATATATATGTAAAGAGGAGTTTATTAAGGAGTATTGACTCACACAATCACAAGGTGAAGTGTCACAATAGGTCGTCTGCAAGCAGAGGAACAAGAAAGTCAGTCTGAGTCCCAAAACCTCAAAAGCAGGGAAGTTGACAGTGCAGCCTCCAGTCTGTGACCAAAGGCACAAGAGCCCTTGGCAAATCACTAGTGTATGTACAAGAGACAAAAGGCCTAAGAACTTGGAGTTCAATATTTGAGGGCACCAAACGTCCACCACAGGAGAGAGATGAAGGCCAGAAGACTCAGCAAGTCTGCTCTTTCCATCTTCTGCTCGCTTTATTCTAGCTGCACAGGCAGCTAATTAGATGGTGCCCACCCAGATTGAGAGTGGGTCTGCCTCTCGCAGTCCACTCACTTAAATGTCAGTCTCTTTTGGCAACACCCTCATAGACACATGAAGGAACAATACATTGCATCTTTCAATCCTATCAACTTGACGCTTAATAGTAATCATCACAAGTCCACCCATTGTCAACTTAAGCCCATACACATCTCCTGAAATCATATATAATCTTCAAATAAAGATAATAGTAAGGTCATAATTATGCCTAACATAATACAGCTTTCCCTTTTACTACTGGAAGCACACTGATCCTTAACTTCAATGCTATTATACAAAGTTAACACTTAAATACTGATATGAAGTCAATAAATCTTAAGTCACATGATAAAGGAAAAAAAAAGGAAATAAAATAAAGATGCTCTCTCAGTACAGGTGTTTACATGCACAAACATGTTCTTAACCAAAATAAGGAGGAAATAATCATGAAAATTACAGTCTTCATTTCTGCAACTGGTTACAGTTGTAGCTGGTATTGATGACTACCTTCTTCTACTACACATTCTGTATTTCCTTTGCCTACAGTAAACACCTCCTCAGCTGGTCATGGCTTTTTATCTGGTGGGGTGACCCAAACCTTCATTCCTGAAGGGTATGGTCATTTGTAATTCTGCCTGGGTTGGGTTGTTTTAGTTTCTTATTGACCTTAATCCCAGGACGTGGTAATACTAAGAGATGCCCTAAGGGATCTCCTGTATTCCGTACATACTCTTCCTTACCTCCATTGTGGAGTAGTAGATTCATTTTATCTTGATAGTCTGGGTCAATCATCTCAGCCAACACTGTAACTCTCTTCTTAGCCTGTTGACTTAGAGGTAAGAGGAGCCCAAAGTGGCCAAGTGGCAATCTTAACTTTCAGTTAAATGGAATCATTGTTGTGTCTACTGGTGGCAGCATTCTTCCCTCTGGAACTAAGACTCTAGGTAAGTAGAATGTAATGTTGTGGGAACAGGAAGCAAAAATTTTGCTGGTGGGTCACTAGGGGTGATGATGAGTGGTGTCACTTCCACTACCATCCTTTGATTCCTGGATCCATGGTAGAAACAGTACCATATATTGGACACTGATTCAGAGCATACATGGTCTTCTGGAGAACTTAACCTTAGCCCTGCTAACTATTATCAACTAGTTGGCATTGTAATTGTAACTTCAAGAAGCCATTTCACAAGTCTATCAATCCAGCTGCTTCAGGATGATGGGGAACATGGTAAGACCTGGGAATTCCATGAGCATGAGCTCACCACTGCACTTCTTTAGCCATAATGTGAGTGCCTTGGTCAGAGGTAATGCTATGTGGAATACCATGCCAATGGATAAGGCATTCTGTGCATCCACGGATGGTAGTCTTGGCAGAAGCATGGTGTGCAGGATAGACAAAACCGTATCCAGAGTAAGTGTCTATTCCAGTGAAGACAAACCACTGCCCTTTCCATGATGGAAGCGGTCCAATATACCCAACCTGCCAGCAAGTATTTAGTTGATCACCCTGAGGAATGGTGTCATATTGAGGGCTCAGTGTTGGTTTCTGCTGCTGGTAAATTGGGCATTCAGATGTGGTCGTAGCCAGATCAACCTTGGTGAGTGAAAGTCCATATTGCTAAGCCCATGTGTAACCTCCATCCCTGCCACCATGGCCACTTTGTTCATGAGCCCATTAGGTGATGACAGGGTTGGCTGAGGAAAGAGGCTGAGTGGTGTCCATAGAATGAATCATTCTATCCACTTGATTATTAAAATCCTCCTCTGCTGAGGTTACTCTTTGGTGAGCACTCACAAGGATACAAATATCTTCGCAGTTTTTGGACACTCAGAGAGGTCCACTCATATAACTCTTCCCCAAATTTCTTTGTCACCAATTTGCAACTCATGGTTCTTCCATGTCCCTGACCATACAGCAAAACAATTGGCTCCAGTCCATGAATCAGTACGTAACCACACATCTGACCATTTCTCTTTCCAAGCAAAGTGTACAACCAGGTGCACAGCTCAAAGTTCTGCCCACTGAGAAGATTTTGCTTTGTCACTGTCCCTCAGGAATGCCCTAGAAAGGGACTGTAGTGCTGCAGCTGTCCACTGTCACATGGTGCCTGCAGATCATGCAGAGCCATCTGTAAACCAGGCTCTAGTCTTCTCTTTTTCTGTCAGCTGATCCTAGGGAGTTCTCCATGAGGCCATTCATGCAGACTGGAGGAGAGAAGGTATGGTAGCAGGAGTGGGGACCATGGACATTTGAGTCACTTCCTTATGTAACTTACTAGTGCCCTCAGGACCTACTCGAGCCAGATAATATGTATACCACTTCCATTTGATGATGGAATGCTGCTGTGCTTGGCCAACTTTATGGCTAGGTGGGTCAGAAAGCACCAAGTTCATGACACACAGTTCATGTCACATGGTCACTTGATGACCCATAGTCAAACGTTCATTCCACCAAAGCCCAGTAACAAGTCAAGAGCTGAGAGTAGTTATCTGCAGAAGATGGCAGGGCCTTGCTCCCAAATCCTAGAGGCCTCCACTGTGATTCACCTATGGGGACCTGTCAAAGGCTCCAAACAGCATCCCTATGTGCCACTGACACATCAAGACCCATTGGATCTGCTGAGTTATATGGCCCAAGTGGCAGAGAAGTTTGCACAGTAGCCTGGACCTGTTGCAGAGCCTTCTCCTATTCTGGACCCCACCCAAAACTGGCAGCCTTTTGGGTCACTTGATAAATGGGCTGGAATAACACACCCAAATGAAGAATGTGTTGCCTCGAAAATCCACATAGGTCCACTAGGCGTTGTGCCTCTTTCTTGGTTGTAGGAGGAGCCAAATGCAGCAATTTGTCCTTCACCTTAGAAGGAATATCTTGACAGGTCCCACATCTCTGGACCCCCAGAAATTTTACTGAGGTAGAAGGTCTCTGAATTTTAGTTGAAATTATTTCCAATCCCCTGGCGTGCAAATGTGTCACCAATAAGTCCAGTGTGTTTGCTACTTCTCACTTACTGGATCCAATGAGCATAATGTCATCAGTGTAATGAACCAGTGTTATATCTTGTGGAAAGGAACAGTGATCAAAATCTCTGCAAACAAGATTATGAGACAAAGTCAGAGAGTTGATATACCCCTAAGGTAGGACAGTGAAGGTATATTTCTGGCCTTGTCATCTGAAGGCAAATTGCTTCTGGTGGGCCCTATGGACAGGAATGGAGAAAAAGGCATTCACCAAATCGATGGTTATAAACCAGGTACCAGCAGATGTGTTAATTTGCTCAAGCAATGAAACCGCATCTGGTACAGCAGCTACAATTGGAGTCACCACTTGGTTTAGCTTACAATAATCCAGTGTCATTCTCCAAGATCTGTCTGTCTTCTGCACAGGACAAATAGGAGAGTTGAACAGGGATGTGGTGGGAATCACCACCTGTGTGTCTTTCAAGTCTTTTATGGTGGCACTAATCTCTGCAATCCCTCCATAGATGTGATACTGTTTTTGATTTACTATTTTTCCAGGTAGAGGCAGTACTGATGGCTTCCATTTGGCTTTTTCCACAATAATAACCACGACCCTACCAGTCACGGAGCCAATGTGGGATTCTGCCAGCTGCTAAGTATGTCTATGCCAATTATGCATTCTGGCACTAGAGGAAATGACCACAGCATTAGCCTAGGGACCCACTGGCCCCAGTGTAACTTGGACCTGAGTTGAAACTCAATTACCTTACTTCCAAAAGTCCCTACTTTAACTAGAGGACCACAGTGATGTTTTGAGTCCCTTAGAATCCAACGTCACCTCAGAGTCAGTGTCCAGTAGTCCCTGAAAGGTCTGATTATTTCCCTTTCCCCAGTGCACAGTTACCCTGGTTGAGGCCAGAGGTCTCCTTTGGGAAGGATGAGGGGAGGATTAACAACACAAACTGTTGGTAGTGAGATCCTTCCTCAAGGGGACCTAGCCTCCCTTTGTTACAGGCAAGCGGTCCCAATTCAGACTTCAAGAGAGGGTTCTTGGGTCTCAAGCAAGAAAGAATTTAGGGTAAGTCCACAGTGCAAAGAAAAAGCAAGTTTATTAAGAAAGTAAAGGAATAAAAGAATGGCTACTCCATAGACAGAGCACCCCTGAAGCCTGCTGGTTGCCCATTTTTATGGTTATTTCTTGATATGCTAAACAAGGGGTGGATTATTCATGCCTCCCCTTTTTACACCATATAGGGTAACTTCTTGACATTGCTATGGCATTTGTAAACTGTCATGGCGCTGGTAGGACTGTAGCAGTGATGATGACCAGAGGTCACTCTTGTCACCCTTTTGGTTTTGGCTGTCCCCATTACTGCAAGCTGTTTTATCAGCAAGGTCTTCATGACCTTTACTTTGTGCTGACCTCCTATCTCATCCTGTTCCTTCGAATGCCTTAACCATCTGAGAATGCTGCCCAGTAGGTTTCAGTCTCATTTTACCCAGATCCTATTTAAGATGGAGTTGCTCTGGTTCACACATCTCTGACACCTTCACGCAAGGGGTTCTGAGTCTGTAAACTGTAAACTGATTCAAGTATGGAAATTGATTGAGGGCTCATGATTCTATATTTTTATAATTCAAATTAGTATTTTGTCCACTCAACCTAGAAGTTTTCTGCTTATACAAATTAAGTAAGAATGCAGTAGGCTTCCTATCTATATCACTTCTAGAAATACCATGATTAATTTGACAATGCCAGAGCTCTAGACAAAGAATCTACGACATTCACAAAAATTCAAAAAATTGGTGTTTAAGAAAGCTAAAAACACAAAAAGAAAACAAAATAAAAATGGACAAATGAGATCATATTAAGGTAACAAATTTCTGTACAGCAAAGGAAAAAAATCAACAAAGTGAAGAGACAACCCACAGAAGAGACAACCCACAGAATCGGAGAAAATATTTACAAACTACCCATCTGACAAGGGATTAATAACCAGAATATATAAGAAGTTCAAACAACTCTGTAGGAAAAAATTGAATAATCCGATCAGAAAATGGGCAAAAGACTTGGACATTTCTCAAAAGATGATGTACAAATGGCAACCAGGCATATGAAAAGGTGCTCAACATCATTAATCATCAAAGAAATGCAAATCAAAACTACAATGACATATTATCTCACCCCAGTTAAAATGACTTTTATCCAAATGTCAGGCACTAGCAAATGTTAGTGAGGATGTGGAGAAAGCAGAATCTTCATACACTCTTGGTCAGAATGTAAATTAGTACAGCCACTATGGAAAACAGTTTGGAGGTTCCTCAGAAAGCTAAAAATAGAGGTACCATATGATCCAGCAATACCATTCCTGGATATATACCCAAAAGTACAAAACTCAGTATATTGAAGAGATATCTGCACTCCATATTTGTTGTAGCACTGTTCACAATAGCCAAGATGTGGAAGCAACCTACATGTGCACCAACAGATAAATGGATAAGTAAAATGTAGTACACATACACAGTGGAGTACTATTCAGCCATATAAAAGAATGAGATATTGTCATTTGCAACAACAGGGATGAAAATGGAAGACATTATGTTAAGTAAAATACCCCAGTCACAGAAAGACAGATATGTCATAGTTTCACTTATTTGTAGGAGACAAAAATCAAAACAATTGAACTCATGGAGATAGAGAGTAAAAAGTTGGTTACCAAAGGCTACAAAGGGTGGGAAGAGCAGTATAGGTGGGGATGGTTAATGGGAAAAAAAAAAGTTAGAAAGAATAAGACCTAGTATTTGATAGCATAACAGTATGACTATAGTTAATAATAACTGTACATTTTAAAGTAACTGAAAGAGTATAATTTGATTGTAATACAAATCATAAATTCTTGAGAAGATGGATACCCAACTTTCCATGATTTGATTATTGCATATCGCATGCCTGTGCCAAAATATCTAATATATCCCATAAATAAATACACCTACTATGTGCCCACAAAAATTAAAGATTAAAACAAAACCAAAAAACCTACAAACCATTCCTCTCTGAAATTCATCACCTCCAAAGGGTTTGAATATCAACAGGGAATTAGCATTTATTTTTTAATTTAACAAAAGTATCTTGTTAAAATGCTAATATCCAGTTTTGAGCTAAAAGTGATTGTTTAAAGTCAATTAATGTAATCTACCATGTCCACAGATTAAGAGAAAAATCACATGACTATATCAATAGATGCAGAAAAAGCATTTGATAAAATCTAACACCAATTTATTATCATAACTAGGAATAGAAGGGAACTTCCTCAACTTGGAGAACATCTTCAAATTACCTATGGCTAGCATCATATTTAATGGTGAAAACTTGAAGCTTTCCCACTAATGTCAGGATCAAGGTATTTCCTCTCATCTAACTAATTCAATAAGACCTAACTAATTCAATAAGACCAAAAAGGAAAGTTATACTGATTGGGAAGGAAGAAATCGTTATCTTTTTCTCTCACATGACATGAACATGAATGTAAAAATTCAAAATAATCAACAAAACACCTTCTGAAACTAATAAGTCATTATAGCAAGTTTGCAAAATACATAATTAATATATAAAAGCCAATCACTTTCCTACATGTCAGTAATGGCCAAATGCAAATTGAAATTAAAAACACTATACTATTTAAATTAGCACCCAAAATATGTAATAATTTGATATAAATCTAAAAATATAGTATAAGAGCGATACAAGGAAAACTACAAAATCTGATGAAAAATGGTAGAACTAAATAAATAGAAATTATTCCATGTTGAAGGACAATAAGACTCAAAATTGTCCAGATGTCAGTGTTTTCCATCTATATCTCTTGATTCTATTCAATTCCAATCAAACTCTTAGCAGGTTATTTTGTGGATATCAAAAGCTGATTCTAAAATGTATATAAAGAGGTAAACGATCAGAATAGCATATTCAATGTTAAAAGAGATGAACAGATGACTGACTGACTTCAATACATAGTGTAAAACTACAGTATTCAAGGAAACGGCATTCTGGCAAATAAATGAACACATAGATCCATGAAGAATAGAGACCTCAGAAATACACCCACATGTAGTCTACTGATCTTTGACAAAAGAGCAAAGGCAGTATGATGGAGCAAAGGTAATCTTTTCAATAAATGGTGCTAAAACAACTTAAAATTTACATTCACAAAAATGTAGACAAAGGAGCTACACCATTCACAAATATTAATTCAAAATGGGTTACAGATCAAAATGTAAAATGCAAAGCTGTAAAACTCCTAGAATATAGGAGACAATCTATATGATCTCAGGTATGACTATGACATTTTAGATATACATTAAAGGCACAATCCATGAAAGAAAGAATAAGTTGGACCTTCTTAAAACTGAAAACGTCTGCTGTGCAAAAGGTATTTTGCAGAGAATAGAAGGATAAACCAGACTGAGAAAATATTTTCAAGAGACCCACAAAAGACTATTATCCAAAATATGCAAAAAAAAAACCACTTAAAACTTAATAAGAAAATGAGCAACTTATTAATAAAATAACCAAAGACCTGAACAGACAGCTCACCAAAGAAGGTATACAGATGGCAAATAAGTATATAAAAAGATGTTCCACATCTTATGTCATCTGGGAAGTGCAAATTAAAACAATAATGAAATGTCACTATTCACCTTTTAGAATGGCCAAAATCCAGAAGGCTGACAAGACCAAATGCTAGAAAGGATGTGGTACAGCAAGAACCCTCATTTACTTCTTGTGGGAATGCAAAATGATACAACCACTTTGGAAAAGAGTTTGGCAGTTTCTTACAAAACTAAACATAGTCTTACAGTATGATTCAACAATTGCACTCTTCGCTGTTTACCCAAATGAATTGAAAATTTATGGCCCATAAAAACTTGCACATGAATGTTTATAGCGGCCTTATGTATAATTGACAAAACTTGGGAGGAACCAGAATGTTCTTCAGAAGGTGAAAGGATAAACTGTGGTACATCTGACAATGGAATATTATTCAGTACTAAAAAAATATGAGCTATGAAGCTATGGAAGACATGAAAGAAACTTAAATGCATCTTGTAAGTGAAAGAAGCCGAAGTGAAAAGCTTACATATATATGATTCCACCTATATGAGCTTATGGAAAAGGAAAAATTATGGAGACAGCAAAAAGGTCAGTGGTTTTTAGCAATTAGCAGGGAAGGAATGATGAGCAGGGAAAGCACAGAGGATTTAAGGCAGTGAATCTATTCTGTATGCTATTACAGTGGTGAACACATGTTATTATACATTTATCACAACCCACAGGATTTATAGCACCAACAGTGAACTCTAATGTAATGTATGGAGATGAATCAATGTAGGTTCGTCTATTACAAAATATGTACCACTGTGGTGCAGGATGTTGATATGCACAACTGGGGAGGCTGTGCATGTGTGGGGACAGGAGCTATATTTGCCTCCATGTGTTTCCTGCCCAATTTTACTGTGAACCTTAAACTTCTTTTTACAAAGTTTATTAATTTAAAAATTGTAGTTTTAAAATTCTTGATCTATTATTGTGTGGCTGCTTATGCTTCTATGGTGCAAAAATTCAGAAGTCAACAGATACAGATTTAATTTCTGCCTGTGTGACTTTAGGCAAGTTATTTCACCTCTTTTATACTCAGATTTCTGATCCATTAAATGGGGTTAAAAAGTCTGTTTCTGGGCTCTTTGTAAGTTATCAGTGTAAATATTATCACTGTAATAACATTGTTCTTACTGAAAATAATCCCTCTTATTTAAATCGAATTCATTCTAATTAAATAATGTTGTACTACAAGAAAATTGTGTGAGTTGTCATTGTTTTTAAAATTTCATTTTTCTTTTGCAATGTATTATGCAGCTATTTTTTAGAAATACTATTTAGTTGCTTAAAAGTAATATACTGTCTCAGTTTGGTGAAGAGTTTTCCATTTTTTTCTCCTCTTTCTGTTTCTAATGGTTTTGCTCAAATATTCTCTACTTTTTAATTTTTTAATTTTTTTAGACGTTGGATCTTGCTATGTTTTCCTTGAAGTCCTGGGCTAAAGTGATCCTCCTACCTTGGCTGGCCTCCAAAACTGCTGGGATTATAGGTGTGAGTTACCATGCCCACATCTCTAGCCTTTCCGGTTTTATATGCTTGATCTGTCAATTTCTAATATATGTAAGTTAAAGTTATCCTTTTTATTTTGAATGCATTTTTTACTGTTAATTCTGTTTTCTTTTTTAATCTGTAATTCTGCTTATGGTTTTGTTTGATAGATACTGAGCATTTCTAATTTGAAAATCAGAAGTCCAAAATGCTCCACAGTCTGAAACTTTTTGAGCACCGACATCACATAACAAATAGAAAATTCCACACCTGACTTCATGTTACAGGTGGCAGTCAGAATGCATGCACACAACAAAGAGTTTATTCAACATTCCCAAGGGAAAAAAAGACTTTTCCCAGACCCCTTAAGCTGTGATGTATCTTTTACTTGAATACCAAGATTCCTCCACATGAGCACTCTCCCAAAAGGTAATAATATGGCAGATGTCCAGGGTGGATATGCCAACAGATGGTTCCCATGATGCCCTACGTGGGTCTAAGTCCTACATGAATTGCTTAATGCATGTTTTTTTGCTTGTGGTGTAAAGATATTGTTGAAAATATCAAAAAGGCCCACAGATACCCTTATGGGTAACAATGATAAGAAAAAGAGGAAGCATTTATATTCATCTATAGCACAGAAAATCAAGGTGTTGGAGACACTGGACTGGGGTGTAAGTATGAAATGTTGTAAGGAAAAGTATTGTGTTAGAATGACCAACATGTATGACCAGAAGAAACAGAAGGATAAATTCTCGAAGTTCTATCATGACAGTGATAAACAGAAGTTAGTAAAAAAAAAAAAAAAGAAAAGAAAAAAAAGAAGGAAAAACACTGCATAATGCTAAAAATGAAGACCTTGATTGTGTATTAAAATAGTGAATCTTACTGTCACAGTGAACACATGACACTTAATGGTATGCAGATTATAAAAAAGGCAAACATTTATCACAACAAACCAAAAGTTGAAAAGAACTGTGAATATTCAACAGAATGGTTGTAGAAATTTAAGAAATAATAGCATTATATTTTTAAAAATTTGTAGTGATAAAGCATCTGTTGATCATAAAGGAGCAGATTCATTGACCAGTTTGCCCAGGTCATCGCTGATAAAAGCCTGATGCCATAACAAGTTTATACAGTTGAAAAAGCATCTTTGTTTCTGTATTATTGCCCCTGAAAGACACTGACTAACAGCTTATGAGAGAGCCTTTTTAGGAATTAAGAATGCCAAGAATAGAATAATTGCTGGGATGTGCTAATGCAACAGACATGCATAAGCATAAACTTGCTGTAATAGGAATAAGCTTGTGTCCTCATTGTGTTAAAGGAGTAAAATTTTACCAGTTTATAATTATGCTAAAAAAGGCATGAATCTCCACAGCCATCTTTTCTGATAGGTTTCACAAATGTGTTGTACCAACAGCTCATGCTCACTGCAGGGAAGCCAGACTGGATGATGATGATAAGATTTTGTAATTCCTTGACAACTGTTCTGCTCATTCTCCAGGTAAAATTTTTATCAAAAATAATATTTATGCCATGTACTTTCACCAAATGTGACTTCATTAATTCCATGTGACCAGGATATCCTTAGATTAATGAAAAGTAAATATAAAAATACTATCTTGAATGCCTGCTAGCAGCAGTAAACAAAGGCATGGGTGTGAAAGGTTCTCAAAGGAGTTTAGCATGAAGGATGCTATATATGCTGTTGCCAATGCTTGGAACACAGTGACTAAAAACAGAGTTGTGCATGCCTGGCACAATCTCAAGCCTGTGACTATGTTCAGTGATAATGATAAACAAGGTGGTGACTTTAGAGGATTCCATATGTCAAGTGAGAAAAAAATGATGTCTAACATCCTTAAATATGTAAAAATGTATCTTTGGAGTCTCTCAATAAACTGGAAGAAGTGAATACCAAAAAAATGTGGAGTGGATACATAATATTTGTACACTTATGTACATTTAATAGCTACATGTCCTATTTTGATAAAAGCATTCAATATGTAATGATAAAATCAGGATATTTTTGTTTCTAAAAGTAATCAGATGGTTGCCCCTTGCAAACGAAATTATAGCAGATAGCCAACTGTATTCCCACCACTAAGGGTCTCTAGATATTGTAAGTAGTAAATAATTTGACTTACAAAATTAAATTTTTGTAAACATTGTTGAAAGAGTAAAGATATATGTTTAAGTCTATAAATGATTTCTAAAATAATACTCAACTGACCCACTCTTGATAAGAGCTATTATCTCTGGGGGTATGTTGGAATGGAAAAGCTATCATACGCAGGGGGGGCCTTTAATCTCCACATCCAAGCAGATCTCTAAGCAGCTGGAGCTCCCACTCACCTGGATCAATGGCCTTAGCTGCCCTACTCTTTGTATGAAGTGACCATGGTGAAGCCAGGCCATCTCAACTCCTAACACAGGCATAACTCTAGGCATTCAGGTCACTCACTCGACTGAATCAGCAGCCTGAGCCACACCATCATGTTTGTGCAGAGACTGTGATGCAGTGCTGCCCCCTATGCTCCATGCCCAGAAAGCTCTCTGGGCATCTAGAACACCCATTCCCCAGAAGCAGGAATTTAGACCATCTCCCCTCCTCATGCAGAGAACTTGAGGCTAAGGTGGTTTCCCATCTCTACACCTAGGAACGCTTCTGGGTGCTTGGGCCACCAGGTGGGATCCACTCAACACTGGTGCTTGTGCTTGCCACTGGGGGACCCATAGGTGGGTCTGCCCTGTGTGGCCCCACCTATAGTGTTTCCTTACTTCCAGGCCTGACTAGGGAGCTCAGATCACTGTGTGCTCCACAGATTAGCCCATTACCTGAGGCAACAGAGAGCTCCTTCCAGTAAACAAGGATCAAGTAGATATCCATCTGTGTTGGTCTCAGCTTGATCTTTCCCATAAGTGCCATCTACGCCACCTGAAAAAGTTCAAACACATAGCCTGATAACAGAAGTACATAGGACAATAGAAGTGAAGCCAAAGACCCTACCTAATATTCTCTACAGTCAAAGCCCCTATTGAGGTGGGAAAGGAAAAAAAAAAACATGCTATCCACATGAAAATTAGTACAAAAATTAGAAGTGCCAGTGTCTTAAGCCAAAAAGGAACCAGCACAGGAATTCTGGCACCATGAAAAATCTGATGTGACACCAACAAGGATCACACTAACTCTCCAGCAATGGTCCCTAACAAAAATGGAAGCTAAGAAATGACAGATAAAGAATGTAAAATATGGATGGCAAACAAGCCAAACAAGATCTAAGACAAGTTTGAAAATCAACAAACAAAAAACTTCTAAATCAATCCAGAAAATGAGGGAAGAGATAAGCATCTTAAAAAGAAATCAATCAGGGCTTCCGGAATTGAAAAACACACTTAAAGAATTTTAAAATACAATTCAAAGCTTTTTTTATTTTTTTTTATTTAGGGCATTCTCAAAGAAAAGACATTCCCATGAAGAATTTCATATCCCAGCAAAGCACTAGCAAAGGAGAAATAAAATATTTTCCAGACAAGCAATTACTAAGCGAATTTGTTACCATTAGACCAGACCTACAACAGATCATTATGGGTCTTCTAAACTTGAAAATGGAAGAAAAATACTTGCTACTACAAAAACACACTTAAGTACATAGCCCATAGACCCTATAAAGCAACTATGCAATAGAAACTACAAAGCAACAGGCTAACAACTTCATGATAGGATCAAAACCTCACATATCAACAGTAATATTCAATGTAAATAGTCTAAACTTCCCACTTAAAAGGCATAGAGTGGCAAGTGGAATAAAAAAAAAAGCAAGATCCTTCCACTCCTATCTTCAGGAGACCCATCTCACTTTTAATGACACTCATAGACTCAATGTAAGGGGTTGTAGAATAATCTTCATGCAAATGGAAAACAGAAAAGAGCAGGATTACTATTTTTATATCAGATAGAACAGATGTTAAGCCAACAAGAGTAAAAAGGGACAAAGAAGGGCATTCCATAATGATAAAAGGATCACTTCAACTAGACCACTTAGCTATTTTAAATATATATCCACCCAACATTGGAGCACTCAGATTCATAAAACAAGCATTTCTAGATGTACAAAAAGAATTAGCCACACAATAATAGTGGGTGACTTCAACACCTCACTGATGTAGCTTTAGACAGACCATGAAGGTAGAAAACTAACAAAGAAATTCTGAACTTAAATTCACCACTTGACCAATTGGACCTAATAGACGTCTGCAGAATACCCAACAACCAACAGAATATATTTTCTTCTCATGTGCACACAGAACATACTCTAAGATTGACCACACGCTTGGGCATAAAGCGAGTCTCAAACTAAAAAAATTGAAATCATGCCAACCATACTCTTGGACCACAGTAGAATGAAAATAGAAATCAATACCAAAAGAACTCTTCAAACCGTACAATTACATGGAAATCGAACAACTTGCCCCTGAATCACTTTTGCATAAACAATAAAATTTAGGAGGAAATAAAAAAAACTCATTGAAACAAATGAAAATAGAGACACAACATACCAAAAGCCAGAGGTGTTGGTGTGCAGCAAAAGCAGTGTTAAAAGGAAAGTTTATAGTGATAAACATCTACATCAAGAAGTTAGAAAGGTTGCAAATTAAAGATAAAACACCACATCTAGAAAATAAACAACTAAAATCAGAAGAGAATTAACAAAATTAAAACTGAAAATTTCATACAAAGAATCAACAAACTTTAAAGGGATAAACAAGATCAATAGACTAAACAAAGAGAAATAGATAAACAAAGAGAAAAAGGGAGAAGATCCAAATGAGCATAATCCAAACAACAAAGGTGACATTACAAGTGATATCACAGAAATACAAAAGATCCTCAGAGAATGATATGAACACATTTATGCATACAAAGTAGAAAATCTAGAGAAAATTGATAAATTACTGGAAACACACAACCTCACAAGATTGAATCAGGAAGAAATTGAAACCCTGAAAGACAGATATTGAGTTCTGAAATTAATAAAAAAAAAAAGCTTACCAACCAAATAGCCCAAACAAACAAACAAAACAAACAAACAAAAACCCAAAACCCTGGATCACAGGGATTCAAATTCTACCAGCTGTACAAAGAAGAACTGCAACCACTTCTAATGAAACTATTCCAAAAGGTTGAAAAACGGATTCTCCCTAATTCCTTCTACAAAGTCAGCATCACCTTGATACCAAAACCTGGCAAAGACACAACAACAAAAAAAACTACAGGCCAATACTCCCAATGAATATAGATGCAAAAGTCGTCAACGAAATTCAAGCAAACGAAACCCAATAGCACATCTACGAGGTAATCAGGGTGGGCACAGTGGCTCACACCTGTAATCCCAACATTTTGGGAGGCTGAGGCAGGTGGATCACCTGAGGTCAGGAGTTGGAGACCAGCCTGGCCAACATGGCAATACCTTGTCTCTATCAAAAATACAAAAATTAATCAGGCGTGGTGGCATGCACCTGTAAACCCAGCTACATGGGAGGCTGAGACATGAGAATTGCTTGAACCTGGGAAGTGGGGGTTGCAGTGAACTGAAATAGCACCGCTGCACTCCAGCCTGGGCAACAGAGTGAGACTCTGTCTCTAAATAAATAAAGAGTAATTCATCACAATCAAGTAGGCTTTATTCCTGAGATGCAATGTTGGTTCAACATATGCAAATCAATAAATGTGATTCACCACATAAACCAAAAGAAAAACAAAATCCATATGATCATCTTAAGAGACACAGATAAAGCTTTCAATAAAATCAAACATCCTTTTATGATAAAAACCCTCAACAAACTAAGCATTGAAGGAACACACTTCAGAATAATAAAAGCCATCTATGACAAGCCTAACAGCCAACATCATGCTGAATGAGCAAAAACTGGAGGAATTCTTCTTAAAAACAGGAACAAGACAAAGATGTCTATGATTGTAACTCCTATTCAGCATGGTACTGGAAGTCTTAGAGTAATCAGGCAAGAGAAAGAAATAAAAGGCATCCAATTAGAAAAAGAAGTCAAATTATCTCTCTTCACTGACAATATGATTCTACTGATACCATATCCTAGACACTCTGCCAAAAGACTTTTAGAACTGATGAATTATTTCAGTAAAGTTTCAGGATACAAAATCAATGTACAAAAATCAGTAGCATTTCTATAAACCAAAACTGTTCAAATTGAGAGACAAATCAAGAATGAAATCCAATTCAAAATAGCCACACAACAAAATAAAATATCTAGAAATACATCTAACCAAGGAGGTAAAAGATCTATACAAGGAGATCCACAAAACAGTGCTAAGAGAAGTCATAGATGACACAAATAGAAAAACATTCCATGCTCATGGATCAAAAGAATCAATAGCATTAAAGTGATCATACTGCCCAAAGCAATTTACAGATTCAGCACTGTTCCTATACAACTACCAAGGTCATTTTTCATATTCTAAAATTCACATGGAACCCAAAAAGAACCCCAAATAGCCAAAGCAATCCTAGGCAAAAAGAACAAAGCCAGAGACATGACATTACTCACATTACCTGACTTCAAACTGTACTGTAAGCCTGCAGCAACCAAAGCAGCTTGCTACTGGCACAAAAGCAGACACACAGACTGATGAAACAGAATAGATAACCCAGACATAAAGCTTCACACAACAAATTGATCTTTGAAAAGGTCAACAAAGATAAACAATGGGGAAAAGAGTTCCTATTCAATAAATGGTGCTTGGATAACTGGTTAGCCATATGCAGAAGAATAAAACTGGACCCCTACTTTTCATGATATACAAAAATTGATTCAAGATATGTTAAGGGTTTAAATGTAAGACCTCAAACTATAAAAATTATACAAGAAAACCTGGGAAATACCCTTCTCGCCATCAGCCTTGACCAAGAATTTATGGCTAATTCCTGAAAAGCAACTGCAACAAAGAAAAATTGACAAATGGAACCTAATTAAACCTAAGAGCTTTTGCATAGCAAAAGAACCTATTAACAGAGTAAACAGACAATCTACAGAATAGGAAAGAATATTCCCAAACTATGAATCTGACAAAGGTCTAATATGCAGAATATATAAGAAAGTTAAATCAACAAGTGAGAAACAAACAACCCCATTAAAAATAGACAAAGGATATGAACAGAAGCTGCTCAAAAGAAAGCATATAAGCAGCCAACAAGCCTATGAAAAAATGCTCCACATCACTAATTATTAGAAAGATGCAAATCAAAACCACAATGAGATACCTACCATCTCACACTATTCACAATGGCTATTATTAAAAAGTCAAAAAGTAACAGATGTTTACAAGGCTGCAGAGAAAGGGCAATCCTTATACACTGTTGATGGGAATGTAAATTAGTTCAGCCATTGTGGAAACCAGTGTGGAGATTTTTCAAGGGATGTAAAACAGACCTACTATTTGACCCAGCAATCACGTTACTGCATATATACCCAAAGAAAAGTAAATCATTCTACCAAAAAGACACATGCACTTGTATGTTCATTCACAATAGCAGAGACTTGGAATCAACCTAGATTCTCATCAACAGTGGACTGGACAAAGAAAAATGTGGTACATATATACCATGGAATACTATGCAGCTATAAAAAGAATATAAAATCATGCCCTTTGTAGCAACGTGGATGCAGCTAAAGGCCATTATGCTAAGCAAGTGATGAAGGAACAGAAAATCAAACACCATGTGTTCTCATTTATAAGTAGGAGCTAAACATTTAGTATACATGGGCATAAAGATGGGAGCAATGGACATTGGAGACTGCTAGAGAGAGGAAGGAGGAGGGAGAGGGCTGAGGGTCTGCCTATTGGGTGCTAGGCTCATTGCCTGGGTGACTGGATCATCTGGACCCCAAACCTCAGTGTCATGTGGTGTTCCCACATGACAGAACTGCACATGTACCCTCAGATTTAAAGTAAAATTTGAAATTATTAGAAAAAAAAGACCCATATGGATATGAAGCTGAATTTTTTAATTCAGGAAGAGCAAAATAGTAGGGCTAATAAATAAATTCAAAATCTTGTGCTTTCTTATGATTAGAAGGTATTCACTCTGATATTTTTTCCAAAGCCTATATTCCCAGTCTAATTAAGTGAAAAGATCAGATAAATCCAAATTGAGGGTCATTTTATAAAGTATTTATAAAGTCAGTGCTTTTCAAAATTGTCAAGGCCATGAACAAGGAAAGATAGTCAACTGTTCTACATCAGAGGATACTTGGGAGACATGCTGACTAAATGCAATGGAGAATCCTGGAATGGATCCTAGAACAGAAAAGGGATATTAGTGGAAAAATAGACAAAATTCCAACATAGTTTGTGGTTTAGTTAATAAAACTGTACTAATGTTAGTTTCTTAGTTTTGAAAAATGTACCTTGGTTATCTAAGATGTTAGTTGACATTGAGGGGAACTAGAGAATATATGAGAATTTTCTGTACTGTCTTTGCAGCTTTCCTATAGATCAAAAATTATTTCAAAATAAAAAGATTGTATTAAAAAAATAAAGAAGATCTAGAAAATCTAAATAGAGCAATTAAAATGGAAGGAATAAAATAACTATCATAGGGCTACCTTTCCCAAAAAGAAAACAGAAAAGCAACCACACCTTCTGTCAGTGTAACTCCTTCTGGATACCTAGAAATTTGGGGGAAAAAAATCTTTTATCCTGGAATGCCAGATCAGAATTATTTCTCTGCTATTGCTGCTGCCTTAATGATGTCTCAAATTCTTGGAAGCTAAAGAATGGGTAATGGAACGCTGTTGTGAAGAAAGTTCATGTTCTTCAACTATTCTAGTTTTATTGCTACTTGTATTGCTTTCTAATCCCTTGGGGAAAAAAATGTGTGCAGATAGATAGATAGATAGATAGATAGATAGATAGATAGATGATACATACATAGTTTAGATGGATTCCCATACACTTTTCAATTTTTAGTTCCTTCCACACTTTTATTTGTTCTGTAGCTATTAACTTCTCAATTATTGATTGCCTATAATAACTTTCCTGTAGATTTACGTTTTTTAATTTTGATTTAGAGGCTTCTTTTGAGCCAGGCATGTACTTTTAAGTTTTGTTCCTCCCTCGTCTTTTCTTCTGTGTTCACCTATCTCTGTGGAAGGACTTTTCATTTTTCCTTCACACATACTTTTGGTCTCCTTGTCCAGAAGTAGGTCAACTTTGGTTCTTAGGGGCTTCTACCCCGAGTGGATATTGAGAACATACTCAGTATCTATTTCGCAGAGTAGTAGAATATCTTGATGCCCTCTGCTGCTGTACTATGAGCTCAGCAGATTTAAAGCTTTAGCCCCATTCATTGCATTTTGCATTTTTTCTTTTGATTCACAGCAATTCATGTGTTTTTTTAATTGCTATCACTTTTTAATAGTATTAATACTTTAAAAGTATTTTCCTTATCACTGCTGACTTTGATATTGTGGAATGGCCTCAAATGTAAACTTTTATTGACATCCTTTGGATGTCTTTATTTTTATATCTTCTAGATATGTAGAATTTGTAAATTGTAAACTGTCACTTAAAAGTTTGGTAGGAAACGATCAGAGGCTGACCCCTTTATGTGACATGTGAGCACTCATGAGTGTAGGCTAGAGATGGAAGTTTTTCTCATACTACATGTGGGAGTCACAGAACAGGCACTGAAAATACATTATTTTAAGTGTAGCAAAGCCGCAGTGGGCAATTGCTTGCTAGATGCTGACAGTCAGGAAAGGGTTTATACATAATAATGTAATCTTTAGATAAAGATCTAACTATTACCCCATTAGACAGTGTATGTAGTTAAGGGAAAGTCAGGCACACTTTTTAAACTCTCTGTGTGTACTGAATGCTTTTCATTTTAAAATGAGGAAAGTGACAAATGGAATGAAGGAGGAAAGGAAGTAGCCAGGGAAGAAATGAGGCAGAGAGGGAAGGAAAAAAGAAAAGAAGAAAGGGAGACAAACACAAGATTTATGTATACAAGATTATTGCAGAAGACCTAATGAAGTTCTACTCCATGATCTAGAAGAAGAAAATATCTCCAAACATTATTTGCTGTTGGAAAGAGAAAAAAGGTTTAGAAAACACTTGGAGGCTTTAGAGTTAAAATGGTGGTAGATAACATATGTATGATATTGTTCCTTCCAATCACCAATTAGAGAACTCATGGAGATTCAGCAATAACCTGAAGTGAACCAAATAAGAAAAGACTACAGACCTAAATCTGGGTAAGCATTCTGCTTGATAAGTCATGACACATTCTTATAATATATACAAAACAATCCACATTCTGGACCAAAATAAATCCCCTAAGTAAGGTAGGACATAAAAAAAAAAAAAAAAAAAATCAGAACACAGTGAACAGCCCTATCTCCAACATGCATTGGCTTCTCTCCCTCTTATACCTAAGCAGAATGAGGTTGATCCAAATGTTATGTTCAGAAGTATAGAATTGAAAAAGCAAGCAGCAGCACTGGGGAAGAAGTAAAGGAATTAGATAGGATATAGCTTTTTATGTTCTAAGAAAATTCCAACAGTAAGTGAATGTTGGAACAAGAGAATCTTAGCGTTGAGGCAGCAGATGATCCAAGTACAGTTTACAGAACTACTCTACGAATTGCAAATCAAGCTTAGGCTGGTGCTTCAGGCTGAGATTTAAGAGGATAAACCACCTACTACTCAAATAGTGACAGGAGCTGTGAGACCTGGTATCTACCCTAAGGGCAAATACTCTACCCATTCAAGGCAAATAAAAATACATCTCTGAATTACCAAAAGAACATAAAGAAAAAGAAAATTATACCTAATAGTCATAAGAAAAATATAACTTTCAAAATAACCTTCATAAGAAAAATAGATAGACTGTTTTTTTAAAGCAAGCAGCAGCTTGTTGTCTTCGAAATAATGCAAAAGGAAATGAGTTACGTGAAGCAGAAACAAGAAGCCTTAAGGAGAAAACTGAGTGAGTTAAGATGAAAGGCGGGGTGGAGGGGCCTGGCACCATCAGAGTGGCATAATAAAAATCCACATTGGAGGTAGTCCCAATTGGATTTGATTATAGAAAATCAAGTTAGTCGTATGGAGTATAAATCTGAGAGGCTTACCCAGAATGCAGAGAAAGGGGAATGATTAAAAACTAGTTAAATAACATGTGAAAAGATAAAGAACAGAAATCCAATCCAATAATTAAGAATTATTAATTTTCCGGAGAAGAAACAAAAGCAAGTATAAACAGAATTATTTCTTGATCTAAAAACAAATGAACAAGCAAATAAACAACACCTGAAATCATATAAATAAGCTAATCAATTTAAGAGCGGGGTAGGCTAAATAATGCCCCCCCCAAGATATTTACATCCCAATCTCTGAAATCTACGAATGTCACCCTGTACAGAAAAGGGACTTTGCAGATATTATTAAATTAAGGATTTTAACATGGGAAGATGATCCTGGATTATCTGGGTGGGCTCTAAATGTAATGACAAGTGTCCTTAGGAAAGGAGAGTATGGGATATTTTACCACAGAAGTGGGGAAGTCAGTTTGACCAGGAAAGCAGAGATTGGAGTGATGCAGCCACAACCCAAGAAATGCCAGAAGCCGCCAGAAACTGGAAGAGGCAAAGAACAGATTCTCCCCTGGAGCTTCCAAGAAGGAGCCAAGCCCTCCCAACAAACCTTTATTTCAGCCCAGTGAGATTTATTTTGGATTTCTGCTTTCCAGAATTGTAAAAGAAAACATATGTGTTGTTTCAAGCTGTTATATTTTTGGCAATTCATGACAGTAATAGGAAACAAATACAGATTAAGATATTAATCTATTTAGGATTCTTGAAAAATATTTGTAACTCAAGAGAGAAATTAGGTCTAAAAACATCCAAGAAGAAAAGCAAAACAAAAATTAGTAAATAAACTTAAAAAAAAATATGTGACTGATCCCATGATTCTCCTGCACAAACTAAACTTCAGAATACAATTAACAAAGTTTCAGTTACAAATAACTCAAAGAATTTCACTTATTCCAAGTCAACATTCAAATTGTTCATATGAAAACTTAACTTTAACTGAGACTTGGTAGATTTCAAAAGATATATTTTCAAAAATAATTAAAAACTACCCTGTCTCTACTAAAACAAACAAACAAACAGCCTGGCATGGTGGCAGGAGCCTGTAATCCCCGCTAGTCAGGAGGCTGAGGCAGGAGAATCGCTTGAACCTGAGAGGTGGAAGTTGCAGTGAGTTGACTTCGCGCCACTGCACTCCAGCCTGGGCGACATTGCAAGACTCCGTCTCAAAAAAAAAAAAAAAAAACTACTCAAAACCTGAAACCATAGTATAAAGTGCTTTCACAAGATCATTGAAACTGGTAAACCAAACAATGTATATAAATAATCACAATTGAGACCATTGACAATCGGAATGAAAATATAAAACAATGTAAATTTTAATCTAAATAAAAATCTAAGATCCAAAATTTACATTATGGTTTTATGATTGGGAAAACAAAGGCAGATTATAAACATATGCTAAATTTTTTATCTTGAATGTGCAAAAACCAAATGCCATCCTTACCACATTTGTTTTTTTCCCTTTTTTGATTTATGGAAATTTTCAAATATAGAAACAGCAGAAGACAAATACAATGTATATCTACATTTATACCACCCAGATTGATAACATTTTCTCATATTTGCTTTACCTTAAATTTGTTTCACGTCTTCAGAGACACACACCACACAAGCACAGTTATGTGTCATATGTTTCAGTCAAGACTGGAATGCGTATACAACAGTGGTCTCATAAGATTATAATAATCCATTTTCACTGCACCTCTTCTATGTTTAGATATGCAAATACCATTTTGTTACAATTGTCTACAGTGTTCAGTACAGTAACGTGCTGCACAGGTTTGTAGCCTAGGAGCAATAGGCTAGACCACATAGCCCAGGTGTGTAGTAGGCTATAGTCTAGGTTTGTATAAGTATACACTATGATGTTTGTATAATGATATTGCCTAATGATACATTTCTTAGAACATATCCACATCATTAAGCAACATACTTGTGTGTGTAACATATAAAATTTGCTTCCTCCATATTTTTTACCCAAAAAGTAAAATTCTACTATCTTTTGAAAAGAAAAAGTATTTAATGGCCAATTGGTAGTACTACAGAGGAACTTCCAACCACATCACACAAAATGAAACACTGTAATACTTCATTTTGTACCTTGCTTGCTCCTGTTGATGGGCATTTAGCTGGTGTTTTGCTCTTATAAATAAGCTACATAAAAAACCTTGTGCATATGTTGTTTTATATTTGTGGAGGTCTATCTTAAAGGTGGATTTCATGAAGTGAAATTCCTAGGTTAAAGGGAGAATGTATAGGTAATTTTTCTTGATAGTGCCAAGTAATTCTCCAGTGGATTTGCACAATTTTTCATGCTTATCAGCAATACATAATAACTATTCTCCAAACCTTTGCCAACTAAGTGTGTGAACAAACTTTTGAATTTTTGCCAACCTGCTAGTAAGAAGTGGTATTTCAGGGTAATTTTGATTTACACTTCTCTTTGTGTAAGTGACACTGAGCATGTGTTCATGTTTTTAAGGATCATTTGTCTTGCTTTTCTTTGAATTATTCTCATATTTATTATCATTTTATTTAATTTTTATGAGCTCTTTATTTACTTGGGGATTATTCCTTTGTTTATGTAAGAAGTTGGAAATATTTTCTCCTAGTTGATCATATTAATTTTGCTTATGGAACTTCTCCTCCAACCCTGACCTAAGCATCCCCCATCACACAGGCTTTTTATTCTTCAGGTATTTGAATTTATCAGGCCTCTTACTACCTCTGAGTTTTGAGTCAGCAATTATCAGAAACGTCTTTCATGTTCCCAGATTACAAAGGAATTAATGCATATTTTACTCCAGTGAATCTATGGTTTCATTTATCTTACACATAGATTTCTGACCCACTTATGTTTTTCTAAATGCTTCTCCAGTTATCTCAACAAATGTTTTAAAGTCTCTATTTTCCCCCACATATTTTAGGAGTCAATTTTACCGTATACTACATTTAATTTTATATTTACCCTTTGCCTGTTTTTTCTCCTTTTAGGAGGTTTTTACCTGCCTGTTCTGCATTACTTGTTTTTCACACACACACACAAAAATTATTCAGATTGCACTTAATTTATATATTAACATGGATGAATTGGCATATTTATGTTGAATTATGCTGCCTAAAAATAAAAATGTCTTTCCATGTATTCAAACCTCTCATTGTGATATTCATGTTTAGTCTAATTCTTTCTAAATTTTGTACTTTTCTTCTTTGTGTTTCTGGGCATTTTATCTTTTCCTCCTGCCTAAATCTTCTCCTCCATTATATCTTCTAATGGGTTATTATTTGTTAAATGAAATTTATTTTGTATATTAATTCTTATTCTGCTACCCCACTGAATCTTCTTACAGTTATTTATTGTATTGATTTTCTTAGGTACATTATTCTATCATATGGCAATAGACATAATCTTATCTATTCTTTTCCAGTGCTTATATATCTCAATATCTCTTACCTAATAGCATTTACCAGCACTTAAAATAAACCTCCAAAAAAATCACATGGGTAACAGTATTCAGATCTTCAATCTTTTTGACCTTGGTGCTAAAGTGTCCACTGTTTATACAATTTTTTTAAAACAAAAGCTGACTTTTGAAATAAGGTATATGTATTTTACAATATTAATAAAATATCCATTGATTTTTCTTACATTAACCATTTTGGTCTGTTTATATTAAATGAGTAATTGGTATTGAATTTTGTTGAATGCCTTTTCAACATTAGTAGAGGTGATCAGAACAGTGCTTTCATGAATATGTGAAGTATATTAATATTGAATTATCCTCATATTACTATAATAAATTTGGTCATGATTTATTATTTAATATGCTAAAATTACATTTGCTAATATTTTATTTAAGCTTTTTCTCTAATTTTTATTATTTGTGCAATATAAACAGTGTACATAGTTATCAATGTTTCTTTTATTCAAACTATATTTGGAGGGGGCTTTTTTTTCATATCCTAAAAAAGTAGTATTGGAATTATGTGTTTTGGGCTAAATGTGTAGAATTTGCCTTGATGATATTTTACTATATTGTTTTTTTTTTTTTGTGGGATGTGGGGCTGGGATAACATATCATACATTTTAGATAAATTTATCTGTTGATTCAATGGAAGTTTGTCAATTTAGTTTTCTTTGTCCACTTGAGTTGATTTGGGTTATCATATTTTTGCTAGGATATTATGCAATTATTTTATTATTTAAAGGTATTTATAAAAATGTGTTCAAAATAGCCTGATTTTTTTAAATTTTCTGAATTTAAATGTTTGTTTTCTTGTAATATCTCATTTTGTGTATTTTTACTTTTATCCTTTTAATTTTCTTGGTTAAATTAGCTAATAATTGTTCTGTTTTGTCTATTCGTTTTAAATAATCCATATTTGATTCATTTATTTCTGTTATTTTTCTGTTTTCTATTTTTCTGTGTTAACCTTTATTGTATTCTTTCTTTTCACAATATTTTATTATCAAAAATGTGATGACCAGCCGGGCGTGGTGGCTCACGCCTGTAATCCCAGCACTTTGGGAAGCCAAGGTGGGCGGATCACGAGGTCAGGAGATGGAGCCCATCCTGGCTAACACGGTGAAACCCCGTCTCTACTAAAAAAAAAGTACCAAAAAATTAGCCAGGCGTGGTGTGGGGCACCTGTAGTCCCAGATACTTGGGAGGCTGAGGCAGAAGAATGGTGTGAACCCGGAGGCGGAGCTTGCAGTGAGCCAAGATGTCACCACTGAACTCCAGGCTGGAGACGGAGCAAGACTCTGTCTCTCAAAAAAAAAAAAAAAAAAAAAAAAAAGATGGTCTTATTGCAGTCTTCTACTTATATTAATTTAGCATTTACTTACAAATAATATTCCTGTTAGTATTTTAATTGTATTGCACAGGGGCTAATATGTAGTGCTTTTCTTATCCTTTTTAAAGAAATACTACAATATTATATTCAAAAGCTTAACTGTGTGTTTTAAAATTTGTATTATGTATTTTTAACTTTAATATTTTATAGTGAATAGATATCATTTTTAATAATTTTATCTTATTGAACCTACTGAGATTTTCCTTTGTGAGCTAATATTCACTCATTTAAAAATTTCTGTGTGCACTCTCATTGGTGCAAGAACAATATATATTTTTAATTTTTTTTACTCATTATACATCTTAGATTTTCAATATTTTTACTTATATTTTAGTTGCTTAATTTTTCCATAAAAGCTATGTTCAATTTTTGGTGTCCGTTTAAGTCCATTTCTTTTGTATCTTCTGAAGTTCCTGCTTCATGAAGATTACTGTATCTGGATGCATAGATGTTTATAATTATTTTATCTTCATTTTAAATTGTGACATTCAGCATTATAAATCTGTCTTTGTGTTAGTCAAAGTCATTTATATTTTCTCTGAATTCTGTCTTGGCAAATGTCAATCACAAGCTATGCTTTCTTGGTTTGTTGTTTTTTTTTTTTTTTTTTTTTTTTTTTTTTTGCATTTCCCTAGTATAGCTTTGCTTATTCCTTTACTTTTATTTATCTTGAAACTTGTGTTTGGCTTATAGTTTGGCTTTGCTCTGGAAACCAATCTGAAACATGTTTATCATACTAGATGAGTTTAATTCTACTTAACAATTTTAAATATTTAAGAAACACAGTTATAAGAATGTTTAAAAAATAGAGTAACAGCTAATAAAATAAACAAAAATAATAGCTTATTAGTCATGGGAGAGTCTGCAATAAATCAATCCACAATCTCTGTGTAACAACAAAAAAAAATTAAGCTCCTAAATTTAAACAGACTAGAATTCCAATCTACTGCTTACTATCCAAGTACTTAGTAACTTAATTATATCTTAAAATCCTTATCTCTAAATGAAGGCAACAATAGCATACACATTAATGTTGTGTAAAGGTTTAAATGAGATAATAATGTAATAGTATTTGGCACATAGTATTTGTTATTATTTCTAGCAAAGTATAATAATAAATGTAGAGAACAGAATAACAGATACACAAATTAATCAGTTGTAATAAATGAAAATGAGTACTACATGAGTATTTAGACTGATACATGAGTATTTAGACTGAATTTAAAAGTATTATGTAATTATATGCTGTTTACATCATATCCAAATAATGTAATAGACAAAGAAAGCATAATAGTGATTACCCACAAATTTATTACTTATTCTAAAAAAATGTTTAAGCCTATAAGAAGATAATCACAAGAAACTCCACTAATATAAGTGAGATTAACAGTCTTCTTGTTCTTTAGTACACTAGATAGATATGAATATGGAAATAGAGGGATTGAGACTAAAATTAACAAATGGCAAAATGACAAAACTCTTCATTTAAAAATAATACTGTTTTACAATGTGTACTTGTGTAAAAAGTGGGGCATATAAGATGTAAAAGAAAAACTTTAAGAAATTCTCCAAACCAACACTTTACAAGTATTTTTTGATATAATGCTTTAAATTTTAATAATGGAATTTCAAATAAGCCAAAACATCTGAACTACTTTTTAATTTTTATAAAAATATTCTCCTAATCACCCTTAAATCCACAGTTAAATCATGAAAATATTTTTTTCTCAATATAGTAAACATTGGGAAGTGTTTAGCCAAACCTGAAGTATGGGAGAAATTCATAACATTTATGAATAAATGTGAAAGTCAAAATAAAAACACCACATAACTATACACTAGAAATTAGGAAAGAGGTAGGAGGTACTGAGAAAGAACAGGGAAAACTTTTAAAAATTAAAAAAAAAATAGAGTAAGCACAATGTATTAGTCTGTTCTCATGCTGCTAATAAAGACATACTCAAGACTGGGTAATTTATAAAGAAAAAGAGGTTTAATGGACTCACAGTTCCACATGGCTGAGGGTGCCTCACAATCACAAAGGAGAAGCAAAGTCACTTCTTACATGGCAGCAGGTAAAAGAGCTTGTTCAGGGGAACTCTCATTTATAAAACCATCAGATCTCATGAGATTCACTCACTTTTACGAGAACAGTATGGGAGAAACCGCCCCCATGATTCAATTATCTCCACCTGGTCCTATCCTTGACACGTGAGGATTATTACAATTCAAGGTGAGAGTTGTGTGGGGAAACAGAGCCAAGCCATATCACACAACAGTACTTTTTATCACTAAATCTTTTACTTTTAGATAAAACAAAATAAAATATGAACCAATGCAAGTAACTTTTTCAGGAGCAAATTAAGTCAAGAATAAAAGATGGAAAGCAATCTAAAAAGGAACTTGAAAGGAAAAATAACCACATGTTGAGTAGATTTATAATGTTATAAGAATATGTTAGCTGTCAGTCTTTTCTAATAAACTTGGCCTTTTCAAAAGAATGGAAAAATATAAATTATCTTCATTGAAGCTTGTTGTTTCAATTTTAATCTTTAATGTTTAATTTTGTTTCCATTTTAATCTTTAATGCATAAATATTAGATTTAAAGATATGATTAATCATGAAAAAACTTTGAAAGTTAACAAAGTCTACCTAAAAGGGTGCAGCAGGCAGTATTATGCCCTACTCAAGATGTCCACATTGGAATCCTCAGAGCCTGTGAATATGTCATGCTACATAATGAGGTGAAATTTAGGTTACAAATGGAATTAAGGTTGCTAATTGCTGACTTGAGATAATGTTATATTACTCTCTGGACCTCCTGTAATATAAAGACCCTTATAAGTGACAAAGGAAGGCAGGAGCATCAAAAATCAGAAAAGGAGATGTGTTAACGATGGAAGCAGAGGTCTGATGTGTTCCTTGCTTGGAGCATGAAAAGGGATTGTTACAAGCTAAAGAATGTGGGCCGTCTCTATAAGCAGGAAAAATCAAGAAAAGGGATTCTCCCTTAGAGACTCCAGATGGAATGAAGCACTGCCAATATCTTGATTGTAGCCTAGTGAGACCCATTTCAGACTTCTAACCTCTGGGAGAATAAGATAATACATGCATGTTGTTTGCAACCACTAACATTATAATAATTTGTTACAGCAGCAATATGAAACTAGTACAAATGAAGAGATAATACATTTGTGTTGTTTGCAACCACTGTCTATGATAACTTGTTACAAGAGCAATGTGAAAGTAGTACAAATGACTTCAAGTCCAGATGTCAGATAGATAAATACATGATAGAAAAGTAGATAGATAAATGAAAAATCCAGTAACAATATTAGTAATACATACATAAAACAAAACATCAACAAACATATACATACTTATTAATTGAGAACATGCTAAATGTAGCATGTAAAACAAATGGGAAAGGAGAAAGGGCATTGCACTATACTGTACTGTGTTATTTTATATGTGTTTATAGAGTCTGAAACGTTTTACAACGTAGTGAAATTTTTCCTACCTACACGATACTTGAAATTAAATCCCAGAAGGATTAAAAATGTGAAAGTTTTTTTAAAAATCGAACTATAAAAATACTAAGAGAAAAATATTCGTAAATATATGTGAAGTTGGAGGTGAAGAGAGGCTTTTCACTTTGAACAATGTATTACAAGCCATTGAAAATTTTCTATATATGAAATGACAAGTGAGAAGCAAGAAAAAAATACTTCCTTCATAGGTAATGTTACTAAATATAAAGCTCTCTTACAAGTCCATTTATTTGCTCAAAAATTTAAAATAAAGTAGTTTTAAAAGGACACCTTTCAACAAATTAAATTTAGCAGAGTTTAATTGAGCAAAGCACAATTCATGAATCAGAGCCCTTAGAACCAGGGGAGGTTCAGAGAATTCCAGTATCCAATAATGGGTAGGGAGTATTTATAGACAGAAAATAAAAGTGAAGTACAGCTTAATTGGTACAGCTTAGAGTTTGATTTATTAGACATAATCTGATCTGTTGGCAGCCTATGATTGGCTCGGACTCGTCTATTTGTTATGTTACTAAATTAGGTTTTCAGTTCGTTTATATACTAAGGTAGGTTGCAGCTCGTTATGTAGGAACTCAAAGTGTGAAGACTGCCTCAGTCCAGTGGCTTCCTGCTTATTTAATTCTATAATAGCAATTCACAAATGAAGTATATGCATGTTTAATAAATGCATACTTAAATTTTTTAACGTTACTTCTTAGTAAGAGAGGTGCCAATTTAAGACACAATAAAGCATACTTTTTCCGTAATAAACTAGCAATGATCATAACATAGGAAATTGGGCATTGTTGACTAGAAAACGAGAATCTCATAAAACTGCTGGTGGAGTTATACATTTGTATGAGCAATCTTGACAAGAAATGGCAGTATTTAAATATTTAAACATATACCTATGCTTTGACTTGAAAATTAGCATTTACAAATTTATCTCAAGACAGTTATTGATACGAACAATTCATCTATGATCTATGGTAAAGCTCTAAGTCAAGAT
The DNA here is from genome assembly GCF_024542745.1 of Macaca thibetana thibetana. NCBI lineage: Eukaryota > Metazoa > Chordata > Mammalia > Primates > Cercopithecidae > Macaca > Macaca thibetana. Next base: position 89,469,020 of record NC_065583.1, read on the forward strand.
TTTCAAAATAGCAAAAACTGGAAAAGAAGGAAAATAATAAGAGGGGATAACTAAAATAAGTTATGGTACAATATTTCTTGGTATACTATATAGTCATAAAAATATGTTACTGAGAAGGGTTTAATAACACTTGGATATGTCTGAATATGTGGGGAAATTAATTTTTATTTAAAAAATACTAAAAACTACATGCCAAAGTGGCCATGCTCCAAAGTGTTAGCAATGGTTATCTCTGGATTATGGGTCACTTTATTGTCTTCTTATTGTTTACTCCTCATTTCTTTCTTTCTTTCTTTTTTTTTTTTTTTTTTTTTTTTTTTTGAGACGGAGTCTCACTCTGTCGCCCAGGCTGGAATGCAGTGGCGCGATCTCGGCTCACTGCAAGCTCCGCCTCCCGGGTTCACGCCATTCTCCTGCCTCAGCCTCCCGAGTAGCTGGTCTCAATCTCCTGACCTCATGATCCGCCCGCCTCGGCCTTCCAAACTGCTGGGATTACAGGCGTGAGTCACAGCGCCCAGTCTGATTTCTACTTTTAAAAAGATGTATGCCTAAATTTATAATGAAAGCAAAACATGATGAAGAAATAAAGACCTAAGGCAGTAATAGCTAAAAACACTTTACTGAGATGGAAATAAATGGCTGATTTTAGAATAAATTGGGAGAGTAACATTCTGGTTCTTCTGCATTGCTAGTCATGTGAGGAAAAAATAATACCATCCAATGATTAAATTTGTAACACAGAGTGCTTTGCCTTGGCGATTAATTGTTAAGAGACAAAATCCACACTTTACATTACACTTTCAAGTAAATTGTTTTGAGCCTGCCCTACATAGATATTTCTTCTTAGAAATATGAGGCAGCCTTGTAACTATTCCTATAACCTGTTTTACTATCACACAGTCTCTTTCAACAGTTTGAAGTATTCTGTTCTAAAAGTTCTTAGAGAGACACTGGAGCTTTCTTTTGGATTCATAGTACCCAAAATTAAGTTGTCATTTCAAGTCAAATAAGCTAAGAAATATTTGCTTCAAGTGTGTGTTTTACTTTATATATATATATAATTCTCATATTAGAAAGTTATTTTCCCAGTAACAGAAGTAGCAGAACTGGTGCCAATTACCTTTGAGCTGATCAGTGACAGTCTAGTGTGTTTCCAGTCCAATGAATGAAAGACACACATCCAATAGGATTATCGTTCAAATTATTTTGAGATCAGTGTGTTATTAAATCATTGGATAGTAGTTATCTTTCTGGATGTGCATGCTTTACAAATAAATATTCTGTCAGAAAGCACTTACTAAATTTGTTCTAAATGTTAAATAATGAACAGTTTATATTTTTCCCTCCTGTAGAACATTTTGTTCCATTGGCAGTGATATTTAGGCTCTATGCACAGAACTTGTCACGTGCAAATTTGTCATGTGAATTTTGCTGTTTCTTCATCATTGCTTCACCAATTCTTCTGAGTCTTTTTATGTCCTTGCCCTCTTTCTCTTGTGCCTTTATATTTTTGTTGCCCACTTACCCAGTTGCCAAAATCTCATTCTACATCATTTTCTTTGGATCTCAGCTAATTGGAGCCTTTGAAAAATGCAGCCCAGCTGCCAATGATTAATCAGGTAAACTGCCAAAGCCTGGTACAACCTGATTTTGCTTCAAAGCCTCTGCCTTCACTGCCTTCTTTCAACTCTAAATTGTGATTTTAAAACATGTTGTCGTCTGCATCTATCCTCAAATTATTTTAGTCTGAGGTAGACATTTTAGATAAATTTAATTCAGTTGTAATTACATAAAGGAAGCTCTCACAATGTGTTAACACATTTATTCATCATTCTATAGGTAAGAAATGTGTTAATCATTCTATGGGTAAAAAATTGGTCCATCCAGGAAGGGGTAACAAATTATTGAAGTAAGACATTAACAAGGATTAATGCCTCAACCAAGCAACAAGGGATACCAGGAGTGATGCTTCTCTTAGGAAATTCAGTAATGAAAAGGATCAATGCAAAGCAAACTGTGGAAGGGTTTACTTGTTCATTTTAATGAAGAAGAGACTATTGGAGACCCTTAACTCATATTAAATAAGCAGCTTCGTAGAATGTCTATATCTAATATTAGTCTGATGTCGGCTAGCTCTACATTTTTTGGTTTTTTGTTTCCCTCTACTTACTTTCTAGTTAGAATTCTGAGTTTTCAAGTCTCTCACAATGAAAATACATTAGTTGAATCGTCTTCTAATAGCATTATTTTGTAGTTTCTACAATCCAAATAATTATAAAACCATACTTTTTCAAAATATAAACATATTATAGAAGACTCAGCTTTTTAACTTTCATAGTATAAATTTATTTTAGATTTTATTAACTATTCATTTACTAGAGGTTATACTTACAAAAAGTTAGATAATCAATACCTCATCACTAATTTACTTAGTTTATTTAAAATGTTCTCTACAATTGTAAGAAAAAAATGCAATTTTTATAAAGCTAGTAAATAATTAGCAAATGCAGATAAGAGTAATGATTACTTTATTGATTTTTTCATTAACAAACATGCATATGTTTAGATTCAACATAAGATACTAGTGAACTGAAGTAGGAATTTTTTAAATTGACTCCCTAAATATTAGTAACTAATGATTTATTTGTCCAGATGTTTCTATACTTGCGTGTTATATATGTTCCTAGGCTATGGTGTTCCTTTAAATTAACCAGATTTATTTATTTGTTTATTATACTTTAAGATCTGGGATACATGTGCTGAAAGTACAGGTTTGTTACACAGGTATACATGTGCCATGGTGGTTTGCTGCACCCATCAGCCTGTCATCTACATTAGGTATTTCTCCTAATGCTATCCCTCCCCTTGCTCCCCACCCTCTGACAGGCCCCAGTGTGTGATGTTTCCCTCTAGTCCCCATGTGTTCTCATCGTTCAACTCCCACTTATGAGTGAGAATATGCAGTGTTTGATTTTCTGTTCCTGTGTTAGTTTGCTGAGAATGATGGTTTCCAGCTTCATCCATGTCCCTGCAAAGGACATGAACTCATACTTTTTTATGGCTGCACAGTATTCCATGGTGTATATGTACCACATGTTCTTTATCCAGTCTATCATTGATGGTCATTTGGGTTGGTTCCAAGTCTTTACTATTGTGAATAGTGCTGCAATAAATATACCTGTGCATGTGTCTTAATAGTAGAATGATTTATAATCCTTTGGGTATATACCCAGTAATGGGATTGCTGGGTCAAATGGTATTTCTAGTTCTAGATCCTTGAGGAATCGCCACACTGTCTTTCACAATGGTTGAACTAATTTATACTCCCACCAACAGTGTAAAAGCATTCCCATTTCTCCACATCCTCTCCAACATCTGTCGTTTCCTGACTTTTAAGTGATTGCCACTCTAACTGGCGTGAGATGTTATCTCATTGTGGTTTTGATTTGCATTTCCCTAATGACCAGTGGTGATGAGCTTTTTTTCATGTGATTGGTGGCCACATAAATGTCTTCTTTTGAAAAGTGTCTGTTAATATCCTTTGCCCATTTTTTCATGGGGTTGTTTGCTTTTTTCTTGCAAATTTGTTTAAGTTTCTTGTAGATTCTGGATATTAGCCCTTTGTCAGATGGATAGATTGCAAAAATCTTCTCCCATTCTGTACGTTGGCTATTTACCCTGATGATAGTTTCTTTTACTGTGCAGAAGCTCTTTAGTTTATCTAGATCCCATTTGTTAATTTGGCTTTTCTTGCAATTGCTTTTTGTGTTTTAGTCATTACGTCTTGCCCGTGCATATGTCCTGAATGGTATTGCCAAGGTTTTCTTCTAGGGTTTTTATGGTTTTAGGTCTTATGTTAAATTAACAAGATTTTTTACAGTATAATATGAAGTTTGAAAATTTTCAAACCATTTTGTGAACAGAACCAGTGTTCATTAAAAGTTGAGTCAATTGAATTTTAAAATATTAATGATAATATAATTACATGTTATAAGAGTTTCAAAGTACAGTTTCAAAGTACCAGATATAAAATGGAATTTAGAAATTGCTTGAAAACTCACATTAAGTGAATTTTAAGGGTATATAATTTTTATGTTCAAAATCACTTAGATATTTTAAGTTTTATATGAATTGGCATACAACAGATTTGTCAAAATTAAAAATAATTCTTACTTCATTTTTGAATAACATCTTATTGAATATTATTACTATTTAGAATATATCTCCAAACATAACAATGGTAGCAAAAACTCACATCACAGTATATTTGGTTGCATATTGGCATTAACACTGAACATGGTTCAAATGATGATCCCTTTTAAAGTAATACTTATAAATATGCATATATTACAGATATGTAAATGATTGGATGGATAGGATAGAGATAGACCGAGATTTGATAAGTTCTGATTTAACAGTCACTATGCTAAATGTTTCATGCATTATCTTACTTATTCATACGTTTAGTAAAGATACAATTTATAAAACTTACTAACATTATTGGCAAAACTGTAGGCATATTAACACTCAATACTCCTAGCGTATAATAGTATATTCTTCATCTGAGTATAGGAAAACTCTACAACTGGTACATCATGGTTTTGGTTTTATGTTTGATTTTGTTATGATTTGATTAGCATCTATATTTCCTGCTAGACCATAAACTCCATGAGGGTAGCAGAGACTATGTCTGATTTTGTTTAGCATTGTAGCACGTGTGCCTTGCCTAGTTATTTAGCAGATGGCAGGAAATCAGTAAATACTGATTTCATAAATGAATAAATCAACACATGAATAATGAATAGCTATAGTGTGCTCTCATTATCAAAACATTTTTAATTTTATTTAAAATACATATAGTTTTTCATGTATATGTTCTTTAAAAATTTATTATCCTTATTTTTTGTTAATTACTTAATAAAGATAAAACATTAAAAGAAATACAGAAAATAAAATCCAAGTTAAGAATATATTATTTTAAAGGAAATTTGGTTATGTAAGAATAGCTATAATTTACTGAGTGACTTTTATAATCTAGGCATTGCGTTGACTGTTTTTCATAGGTTGTTCATTTTATCTGCACAAAAATTACTGCTAATATATTACTCCTTGTATAATAGATATTGTTATCATTCCTATTTTACCAGTGACTACAGAGTCTTAGAGAAGTTGTCACTTTCTAAAAAACATTCCCTAGCTACAAAAAATCCCTAAGCAATAAAAACAGAATTCAACCCATGAAGTTTAACTCTAGTCCTAGATTAGCCTCTATAATATAAATCTTTTTTATTTTTCCATGCAAAACTATAAAACATGTAACCACATATGCCTGCCATTTGTTTGATTAAATATCTAGACGCTTTCACAGTTTCTCCTGAAGAATATAAAGAAGGAAATGTCTCAATGTTTAATAACTAGTATATTTCAGATTTTTAAAATTTTCTTAGTCTATGGTGTGATTGAAGACTTTTTGTGAGTTCAGTGTATATATGCAGATAATTGCTAGATTAATTGTTAAGCTGATCCTATTAGTCTGCATATCATTTTCAATATGCATGTTAAAAAGCTGCTTTAGTAATATACTTCAAAACCAAAGGTTTAACAGTTCTGGGTTGATATAGAGTTATCATTTAAAATATTTTTTGTAGGAAGATAGTATATCCTTCTTTGAGGGTTACATTCTCCAATATCTAACAGAGAATATTAGTAAAATGCCAAAATATTCTGCAAAATATACAAAACAATGGATGTGTGTTCTTATAAAGGAACAAAGGTTGGAGATCAATTTGGTTATTAGCCTTACTTGACAATATAGCCTCACTTTGCTGTGACTCTATTACAGGCAGTATTTAAGGTTAAGATATACTGACTAAAGGCACAATTTAACAATGAATTTAGTAATTGCCTGGATATGTCTATTATATGTGTTATTTCTAGATCTGGATAACATAGGTTAACACAACCTAGTTGGGTGTGTTTTAGTTTCTCTCGATCCAAGATTCTTTATGTGTGCTTGAATCTTTTAATCAGAGTTACCAACATTTGAGACCTGGATGCTCGTCCAAGGTTAAGGTCCTTGGAATCCTGCCTGATCCTTTCACATTTATATTTTCATATTATGAACTTGGCTAAAGTTACTATATTTTCTATAGATCAAAGGAATATAAAGATGTGTAAAGAATACAAAATGTACCCACTGTTTAACATTGTTTAGAATAAGAGTGTGCATTGTACTGATTATCCAGCTTCTGATACCTTAGTATTAATAGAAGCTTATCTTTATAGTAGAAAATGTTTTACTATACATTTGTCCTTTCATGACCTTTTGCAATATTTAGGCTTCTTTTTTTTTGTGAACATCCAAGCCCTAAGCCATGATAACTATATTAATTAACCACTGTATCAAATAATCATAATTTTGCTTTCTTTTTCTAATACTCAAATCCTTTCTCTGAACATACCACGTTACTATGTCTCATTGCAGATACGTTCCCTCGATCTCTCCTTCCTGCTTCCTATGCAATCAGTAGTGTTGCTTCTGTTTACCTTCCTACTTGCTGCATTTCACGTCCTCCTCTTTATTACGACTACTATAGCCTTAGTTCATTTTCATCACTTCTCTCCTCTACAATAGTCTTCTAACCAGTCCCTACCCCTCCAATTTATGTTCTACATTGTTGCCAAAGGCGTCTTTCTAAATACAAAGTTGATCAGGCTTATAATTATCAATGCAGTCCCAAATTTTAGGATGAAGTTCAAACTCCAAGTTTTACTTGTAAAATTATTGGCTTACCAGCAAAAGTTCAAGTTTTACTTGTAAGATTATTACTACCTATACAAGCATCAATTCCCACTATTGGCTACTACCTATATAAGCATCAATTCCCACCCTTCCTCAGATTATAGACTCTCTTCTAGCTATATCAACTTATAGTTTACTTCCAAGTCCTCCAAAGCTGTTCACATATCCACTCTAACAGAAATGCTTTTGTCTGTCACTCCTACATACCCCGCTGACTGCCACTAAACTTTTTTGGATCATCCTTTCTACTGGAAAGCCTACCTAAAACACTGTGTTGATATCCCTCGCCCTCATTTGAGCATATTCTATGCACACTTTAATTGTGATTATGATATGACATCTGTTATCTGTTATAATAGTTATTCATTTGTCTCTTTGATGGGCCATAAGCTTGGTGGTAGGCAGCCCCTAAAAGGGCCCACAACAACCTCTGCCTCCAGCTGTGCATAACATTGTGAATCTTCTCCCCTGGGTGTGACTGAACTTCACTGTCTTACTCCTAACAAAAGAATACAGTAAAGTAATGGGATGTCATTTCTGACAATAGGTTATAAAAAGACTTCCATATTGGGTTTTCTCTCACTTTTTTGATTTGAGGGAAGCCAGATGCCACTTTGTGAGTTACTTTTTGCAGAGGTTCATGTGACAAGAAACTGAGGGAGTCCTGTGATCAACAGCCAAGAAAAACAAGACCCTGGTAACAGTCACATGAATGCAACCCCATGAATGAGTTAGAAAAGGACACTCGCCCATCCAGCTCTTTGAATGAAAATCCTAACCTTTGCTGACAGCTTGACTAAAACTTCAAGAGATTATTTGAGCCAGAGAAAACCCAACTAATCTGTGCCCGGATTCCTGACCCAAATGCATTTTGAGATCATAAATCTTTGCTATTTTAACTTGCTAAGTTCTGGTCTAATTTTTAATGCAGCAATAGGTAACTAGTACAAGTACAAATTAAAAAAAAAACACACAACTTATTTGACTTTGAATCATACACACATACAATGGATAAGATTCTCAAAAATTATTTTTTGTTAATTGAATTAATAATATTCTCTTAAACTTTTACTTCTAACCCTTACCAAAATATTTGAGGCATTCAAGCTAACTTTAAGCATTCTGAAAAATAGTTTACAACATTGTTCACTAGATAAGAGTAAATCTTTTCTTCAAAATGGAAAACAAAGTCCTCCAATAATGCAAATGCATTATAAATCAATATTTAAATAAGTATACCTAGGGGCATATATGCAGACTTACAAAGATAAAATTAAGGAAAATTCTTGGACTGCTTTTCTCTAGGATCATACTTTGAATTTAGTCATGTAATTACATTATGTAAAGCATAAGTTTTATTTTAGGTTTTAAAAATCAAATGACTATCACGTAGGTGGCACCATGTCTACATATAATAAGGGTGCCCTATTTCCCTAGGCATTAATTTGACTTCTTAAGCTGAGTAAACCATCTTTGTTCCTAGAAAGAGAACCCCACCAATTATCCTTTTATTATATTTTCATAATAACAAATATTGCCTCGTGCAAGATTCCCCATTAGTGTTTTATATTTAAGTGCACAGTCTGTTTAATCCTTCAACTTTATCATACTTCGCTGATTAATCTAGTTTAAATACCATAAAAGTCCATAACCATTGCTATAAAAAACTTACGCTTGCTTATTAAACTAGCTACTTTGCCACTGTCAAATGCAAGCAATAAAATTGTGCATAAATATAATGGAAGCAAACATTTTTGCAATTTGCTAGATTCTATTCTGTGCATCTGAATGCCTTCAATTTAATTCAAACTCATGCAATGAAACATCTAAAATATATTTTGTATAAATATACTTTAATATTTAAACTGTGCCTCTGGGTATCTGGTATGGATGCCTCTTCACTGAAGGGTCCTTGACACTCTTGTTCTAAGACAGAAGGAAGACTGTTCTTGAAATGTTCTCCAAGATTTTCGTGGTGAAGACTTCAAATCAAAGAAGTATAGACAGGTAAAATGTACCAGATTTCTTCTGCGTAAAACTGAAGTATCTGTGTTTTATCTGACCCATAAATAATCATGGTTGGTACAGTACAAGAGATTTTTTTTGGAAGCCTGAAAATAAAGATGAGAAAGAAAAATACTTGAAACTTGGCACCAAATAACACCACCTTGTACTTAACTTGTAATTAACTTGTCATTGTTTCTTAGAATTGTTGCCGAGTCTTTGTTGATGTAAAAATGAGCTTTAACAACTTTTCCAAAAATCCTTACTTATGGCGTGTTGTCAATAAATCTTTGAAGACAGAGCACTTTAGGGAAGAAATCGCATAACTGAAGGATTGAGCCAGATCCCCTCAAAATCCACTCAAAGACATACTCTTAACAAATAACAGCAATGGGTTGTACAGTTAGCTTAAACTACAGCTTGCTCATCACCATAATGATAAATTGCTTTTAAATTTGCCCAGCACTTGATTGAGATTAATGGGTTGTTTGGCTTCTTACTCAGCAGTACTACATATATATGTATATATTCATTCCCCTTTCTTGGTTTATCACTACATACTTTTCACATCCATAAGGGAGATTAGTGTTTTTTGGGAAATGGAATTTGTTAATACACGTCCATCAACAGAAAACAGAATGAGCAGAGATATACACAAAGAAGAACACATTTCATTTTTCATCAGATTCAGAGGGAAAAATGATCTATTTTTCATTCAATCAATGAATAGCTAAAAATAGCCTGGACTTCCTATTCCTACTTGTGTCTAAACACAATTCATAAGTCTTAATTCATTAGACTAATGTGTTTATAAGGCAGTTGAAATGTCAAAGCTCTGCTGGATTTAGTATAAACTTAAATTCCATTACCTGGCAGGCATTAATTGCTTATGGAGCATAGGGATTCTTCCCAAGGGTCTTATATGTTTCCTTTTGTCATTTTGCTAACTATTCTGTCTAGACGAACTTAAAGCCCTTAATCCACCATAGGGATCAATAAACTGCACAATAATTCAGTCCTAATAATTAGCTTTCACTTAAACACAAATGGTCATTTCATTGTGAACTGCAGTACAAAATGATAATGAAATAATTAAAAAGACAGATGAAAGAGTGACTTAATAGGAAAGAGGCCTTACTGTTCAATTAGAGGCATTACCATTCAACCTTTTTATTACTGCCACAACCTTTCAATTTTTTAAAAAAATAATACTTCAAGCTCTGCTCATTTAACCCGTGGCAGTATCACTATTATATGCATGGTCTTATAAAGCGAACCTTATGCTACAGTCTTCTGTGAAGCAGTTGTCTCCCTGAAATTATTAAAATGGTGAATGTTTGATTCAAAGGTCTATAAATTGTATATAAATCATAGTACTACATTGTCCCGATTTTTCACATAAGGGATTTTCTTAAGACTTCCCAATTTCTTTTTAAACAGGATTAGCTCTACATACTTCCTTTGAACCAGCTGCAAAATTGTGTAGAACAGTTTGAAGATACTGATGTTCTGAAATAAATTGTAAAGGCATCTCATTTTCCCCCAAAAGAATTTCCTAGGATAGTCCACAGTACAAAAATTCTTCATATTTGCTGACCTGACAATTTAGTTATAAGTCCAAAAAGGTACAAAACTTCATTAACCTTTTAATACACTCTCACAGACGTAGAGTGATAGATATGTTTGAATCTTTATGATCAAAGCACCAGCCTAATAGCAAAATCTTTCACTTTACCTTTGCCATGTCTTGCTTTCATTTTAATTCCTACTTTATCCTCACATGGATATAGACAGGCCGTACTTCAGCTTTGCCAGTAGCTAGAGACATTCATAATCAATTTCAGCAAAACTTGCTCCTGTTCTTGCTGTTGGCACAGGAGATAGAGCCCTTGAGCTTCCCCAGTCTCTTTGACCCTAAGGTAAAAGTCTCCATGAAAAGTCTCAGCTCATTAATCCTGATCAAACTTGGGAAGACTCACCATAAGCCAGCCATCCCAGGTGAAACATACCTGTATTCTTCAAATACTAAGGGGATCTCCCTGTAAGTTAAAAACACAAATGTAAGTCAGATTATGTCAGTATTAAAAATAAGACTATATGATCATATAGAATCACAGTACCTGCCAAAGTGGAGATAAAGACTCAATAAATTTTTGGTGAACGAATAAATAAAAAGTTTTGAAGATTTAAAGGCATGCTTTTCATTTCTCTTATCCCTTTTGTTGCTGTTACAGTTCTGCAATCTCTCAGCTGTTATTTCAAGAAAGAAAAAAAAAGAATGAACACAAGATTCTTCTCCACTACCCCAAGTCTGACACAGACACACTTGGTAAAAACTTGGTCTGAACTTTTTAAATGTTTATAAAAAATAAAATATCTTATAGTATTTTAATATTTTTATGCATATCTCTTATTTCTTTTTAAAAATCTGAATCATTATGAATTTTAAAACATCCAGTGTCATTATTTGTCTAGTGAATAGTACTGTGGATACACAGTTTACTAATTGTAGACTATAGTGTACATACAGCCTGTACTTAGGGATAGGTCAGACAAAATTTGCCATTGAAATTGGAGTAGTTTTTGTTGTTGTTGTTTTTGTTTGTTTGTTTTTGTTTTTGTTTTTGAAACAGAGTTTTGCTTTTGTTGTCCAGGCTGGAATGCAATGGTGTGATCTCAGCTCACCGCAACCTCCGCCTCCTGGGTTCAAGCGATTCTCCTGCCCCAGCCTCCTGAGTAGCTGGTATTACAGGCATGCGCCACCACATCTGGCTAATTTTGTATTTTTAGTACAGACAGGGTTTCTCCATGTTGGTCAGGCTGGTCTCGAATTCCTGACCTCAGGTGATCCACCCACCTCTGCCTCCTAAAGTGCTGGGGTTAATAGACAATATGAATCATCTGCAAAATAACCTCTCAGTAAAGGGTTTATAGATGTGGTACTACGGACACTATGGTATTTCCAAGTTTCTATGAATCAAAAGTTATACTGATTTCTCAGATAAATCATAGGCACTAAAAATATTATCAATGATGAACTACCATTAAAATAAAATTTTAACCTTAGCAACCTGGTAACAGAAGTCAGAATCTGTGTGAACTATTTTTGAAAAGAAGAATCAAGGAGTAAGAGCTGATTCATCATGCCAGTGTTTTCAAAGCTTATCATTTATGTCATGGAAAGAATCATCAGAGACACCGTTAAAAGATTTTTGGTTCCATCCCTGGTAATCCTGATCCACTGCATTTGTAATGGGCTCTAGAAATTCAGCCAATATTGGGTATATAGGTAAAATTATCTTTAGACTACAGAATGATATCTTGTCCAGTTCAGCTAGTTTGATAACAATTCAAAATCTCATTTTACTTATTTTAACTTGATGCTCAGCACACAGTATTCTCCCTGTGTAGTTCTGAGCACAAGGAAGGACTATCTTATGTAAATGACTCATATTTTGTGAATAAATAAATGGACATCATGGTTTACTGAATTGTGTCTTATAAGTTCAAGTGCTCACAACTAAAGTCAGATATTAAGAAGTTAATAATAATTGAATAAATTTTCAAATTGTATTCTGTAAATGTTAAACTGAGAGTCTGATTCTAAACCGTAGTAAACCCATTAGGACCTTCCTGACCTGCTCATTTCTATCCAAACTAGCCATCTGGCTTTCTCATCTTACAGTCTATCAAACAATATTTTTCTTTATAAAATTTTATTGTTTCTTATGTTAGCATGATATAAGAATGGTATATGATATTTATAGTATTAATATTGACCAGTCATATCAGCTAAATCAAACATGAAATGATTCACATAATCAGGAGAGCTAATTTAATACAGAGACTCAGCACTTATCAAACACTAATATCTATTTGTGACTATTTCTACATTTCTAAAATAAATACAATTAGCATTTGAAAAAAATTCATGAATATGGAATATATTTCTATTTACTTGTGTCTTCTTCATCTACCTTGTATCCCTATATCAAAGCATCATAGTGTACCCCATAAACATGTACAATTCTGATGTGTCAATTAAAAATAAAATAAAACAATAAGAAAACAAAACTAAGGACAGTATTCAAAGAGTTACATTCAAAAACTAGAAATCAAAACTTTAAATTCATAGAATTAAAACTATTTCCTTCTGAACATGTTGTCATTCTCAGGACTCATAAATATAACTTGATTTCCACGTGGTCTTTAACTTTTCATTTTAATCAATTAGTAAAGACTTTTTTTTCTTGTTATTTTTATTGTATTTATGTCATTTTCAGTCTATATGCACTCTTACACTCTGAGATAGAAAACTAAGGAAAATGGTCCAGAACCCTAAGATTCAAACATACTTGACCACTTCAGTATTTTGTTCTTTGATTATAATGATAGATTTTGTGAAAAAGTCACACAGCTACCATAGTCCTCCCTTATTTTCAGTTTCACTTTCCGTGGTTTCAGTTACCTGAAGTCAACTGGGATCTGAAAATATTATATGAAATATTTCAGATATAAAAATTCATACATTTTAAATTGTGCACCATTCTAAGTAGCCATATGAAACCTCATGCCCTCCTGCTCATCCCATCCAGGAAGTGACTCTTCTCTTTGTCTAGCATACCTACACTGTTCATTCTACCCACCCATTAGTCACTTAACAGATGGAAAAAATGTAGCATATATAGGGCTTGATACTACCTACAATTTCAGGCATCCACTGGGGGCCTTGGAACATATTCCTGGCGAATAAGGTGAGACTACAGTGTTCATTAAGTAATATTCAGTTTCTTGATGGGATGTTGCAAAAGCTAAATGGAATATTATAAATCTAAAAATATATGTGCTCCAACAATTTACCTATTCACAGATGACTTCCTCATTTGTGTGTGTGAACATAGCTATATTTCTAAAATAAATATAAGATACATTCTTCATTTTTCACAATATTTTAAAAGACAGCATAATTGTATTTTATATGTACCTGGAAGTCAGAAAGTTTGAAAAATCCCATGCTTTACAAGAAATGTAAGGTCAGGGAATTGAGGCTACTATTGCCTTGTAATTAAAAGTGTACTCGAGGAAATATCTTAACATTAAGAGAGTGCTAAAAATGAAACCATAATCTAATTTACTTAAACGGGTATAGATACCACTTTTTCTGGTTGTACAAATGCAGTTTTTAGCACATAGTTGTGCATATTGTAAAAGGAACTGGAGCAACATATATGTGAGAGGCAAAAAAGCATTAACTTATTTAGTTGACTAAAAATAGTCTAAAATTGCTTAAAGAATCATTTCTTTGCATTCAGTGTATTTTCTCTCCTACTAATGTATGAACTCTCTCTTTTTCACTACCCAGATATTTTGCAGATAATTAAAGGAATATGTTATCTATGAAAGTTAAAGAGTTGAGTAAGTTAAATCAATGATCTTCTACCCCTATGACCTCATACTGAGAGGGAGTTGTAAGGTACAATTTTTCAATAGAAATTTCATACATCTTATACCATACTATTAATTCACTTCATAGAATATTGAACACTTCTGTTATAAAAAGGTAACCAAAATTATAAATATCTCTTAGCCTCTATTTTTTATCCAAAAGGGAGGCTGTTTAGCAGTCATATTGATGTTTATGAGAATTATAGGATACATGTGTAAGATATTTACAATAAAACTGTATATACAAATTTATATGAAAGCTATGAATCTACTAGAATACATTTAGCTTTTCTTCCTCAATCCTTAGAAGAAGACACATGAAACAGAAGTAATAGTTTTAAGTGGTCACCCTATGGTAAGCTAAATTTATTTAATTTATTTCTATGCAAATCTGCTGTTCCGCATTACTCCCATAAATAATTCATAATTACATAGAAAGAAAAAGTATAACCTTAACACAGATATAATTAACAGTGGAAAAAATGAGTTGTTCTGAAAAAACTTTTGATGAAAGTCAATTGCTATCACTGGAATTTTCTGCTTTTTCATCCAAGGACCATTGGAAGACAGATTCTGTATTTTTCTGTCAGCCCATGTTTGACTTCTGCCATTTACATAAATACAATGTAAAAAGTCATAGAAGAGGTAATGGGTGCTTCCAGCTTTTCTACTAACATAAGAAAGATGCAAGGGCTATAATATTCTTAGTCATTGACATTTACAACTATGGGTTTGTTTTTAATACAGGGCAGTGAGCAATGTACTTAAGGCCTCAGAAAATGCTTTATGGCATACACTAAAGGTGAATCACTTTTTTACTAGATTTATTAGCTGGAGGAATTGCAATCTCAAGAGGAAATTTAGCCAGTTTTAACCCAAGTAGTGCTTCTTATAGTTATTTCCTCTCAAATTCTCAGCAGGACTCAAGCATTCTAAATGTCCTATTCAGGGATCCTGATTTCCTTCCCCCAGCTGGTTTCCGGCACCTTGGGTACTGACAGAGTACTCATTAACAAACTAATTGATTTTTATTAATTATCTGTGGTATAATCTTTCCAGTGTTTTCCCCCCTAGTATCTAAGCTTATTAACTCCAAACACATACACACGCGCGCACACACACATACACACACACACACACACACACACCATCATTAGTCCTAAAGAAACTTTGGAAATGAGAGTGAACTCAAATATACAGACAGATTGCACAAATCGAAATGCGACTGTAAAAAGGTTAGATTTATAGAATTATAAATATTGAGATAAAAAGAAAAAGAATTAGGGATAATATCCATTAAAGTAGCTTTAAAAAGCAATTCAAATATTAAGATAGACAATGCAGTGCTGTACTTAAACTGCTTTTATAAGGAAAAAGTATTCAAATGAAAACGTAGCAGTGGAGAACAAACTCTCAGCAATGCAAGAGAACAGATACTGTTTCATACTGCCTGTCGAACTATTGGACACAATCTTTAATAAACTCTCAAGTAAATCCTTTACTAAAATGTTATTAAAACCTTAAAAACACATACAAGTAAATCTAGAATTGTTTATTCAATAGCCTAAGAGGGAAGAATATAATTCTATTAATTGAAAACATGGAAGGCGGAATAAAAGTTCCCATATTCATGTTCCTACTCTGCTTCATTCCAGCTGTGTGACTTTGGGCAAGTTTCTTAAGGTCTCTAAGCCTCAGTTTCCTTACTTGTAATACTGAGATAATAAAAATACCTTCCTGATAGGGTTGTTGGGAAATTAAAAGAGATGATGTTCAGTACCATGCCGAGCACATAAAGACTCAGTAAATGATACATGTATAATGACTACCACATCATCCTTTTAATTAATCATTCTTGCATTTATTGATAGGCCTGTATCTTATAGCTTATTTTATATTGACTTTAAAGCAAAGTTACTCTAAATCAACTCATTCGTTTATATAGTATTTTAAGTTGAGCCCTTCATAGGGTCCAATAAAGATTTCATTATGCTACTCCTTACCTTCCTCCACCACACAAACACACTTTCTTCATCATTCTGAATACCACAAGCAGCACAGCTGACTTCCATCTGGTTATCATCTTTACTTTGTCTTTTGATCAGTTTTCACATTCAGCCACCACTGGATCTCAGTGAATTTTCCCTGTAAATGTCTAAGCACTGTGCTATTCTCATTATCTCCATGGCTTTACTCTGAGCTATAACCCTTACTCCTGTACTGTTACAATATCTTCTTTATTGGCTTTAAAAACATTTAGGATTAAATTTCAAAAAAGTATTTTCTTTAGCACTTAGTATAAAGTACCTTTACAAAAATATATTAGGGACTGGCAGATGAGAAAAATAAATGGCACAGAATCCAACCAGTAAACAATTATCTCCCTCCAACATTTTATTGAGGGTTAACATTTCTTTTCTCAGAAGCTCCTAATACATGCTTGAATCAAGCTGGACCTCATATTTATACTCATAAGAATTTTATTTCTTTATTTCAAACATGTAATTTATTGCTAAAATTGCCGATGCTTTACTTTTTACCTCATCTCACCAGAATTAATGTCAGAAACATAGTCTTGCCCAAGAAATAGCCTCTGCATTTCTTTTGCATTTATTAATTCATTCAACTAAGTTGTATTGAGCAACTTTCATGCATCAGGCAATGTACTAAGCACTAAGGATTTTTTTTAAGCAACTGAGATGTGCTAGTCCCTTATCAGAACAGGATCAATGAGAACTTTATGACAGTTATAGAGGATTAAATTATATCATATGAGGATTAAATTATATCATATGTGGACTAAATTATATCATTTGATAACTACAACTTATCAAAATTGGGCAAAAGTATTGTTAAACAGGGAGGTTTTAGTGACAAACACTCCTGGGGCTTCTTATTGAAATACTCTAATTAGTCCTGAATCCATAGAAACATGTTCTGGTGATTGATAGACAATTCCCTTCTAAGTTATGTAACAGCAGCTACAAAATCAGAAAAGCATTAAAAGGTCAAGAGTATCTGGGAAATGTTTGATGTACCTGGGAATAGGATTGATTTAATGGGGAGAAGAAAGAAAAGGAGCTGGATAAGTAAAACATACAATTGAATGTATGGACCACAGGAGCTTGTGTTTTATATTGTTGGTTGGTTGTATTTAATTTTTGGTGGTTCAGCATGTGTTGACCTTGTCCCAGAAATACACATGTATATATCCACAATTTGTTATTCATTCTCACGGGATTTCATAGAAATCTAAAACCCAGATTACAAATTCCTGCTTAGGCAATGGAAACCCCAAAGAGATTTTTAATAAGTGAAGCTAAATCATGCAGTTTCTGTGGAAGAATACTCTGGATGCAATATGAAAGAAGGTTGGAGCATGCATGAGGAGGAAATTTTGCTGACCAGGAGAGAAGTGAGGAGTCTATTGCAGTAGCCAAGATCACGGAAGAAAGGCATATCGGATAAATGTCCTCATCCAGCCTTCCAAAGGTCCTTGTGCTTACCTTGACACACATTGTTACTCATTAGTAGGTATGTCTCCTTAATTCAAATGCAAGATCCTCCATCCCAGACAAGTAATAGTATCTCTACCTGGAATGCTTTAATGAGGCTAAGGACATCTACAATCAATGAGAGGAAAAATCAGATATTGTGAACATTTCTGTAACAGAAGTAATAGAATTTGGCAATTATTAAAAATAGGATGTGAAGGAGAATAATTAGCCAAGGTTGACTCCACTGTTTCTATCTTGGAGACAGAGAGTGCAATATGAAGATTTAATTTTGTTAGGTAATATTAACTTTGTTTTCAAATGCAAGTTATGCACCTCTTTTGGTATAAATACAGATAATACATTCAGGAGAGAGGTCAATATAAGAATTGGATGGCATCTGTAGTAAGTGGATGGTACTTGATATCCACCAGTGGATGAGATACCGGAGGGAGACTATACACAATAAGATGAAAATCTAGATATGATCTGTATTTAAACCCTCCATGGAAAAGAAAGAGCCAGAAAAGAAGACTCGGAAAGGATGGCCAGGTTAATAGAGAAGCAAGAGAAAAAGTCAAAGAAAGTGAGAATCCCTAGTGGAAAGTGGTGAAGAGCACAGAGAAGTCAGGGCAGGTAAGATCCAAAAACTATTGCTAATTAGACATATGTGTATTTCAGGAAAGGATTTTCAAAAGAGTAGTAGCAGCATCACAAGCTTAGTAGAATACTGAATGTCATTTGGTGATGGGAAATTAAAATTAGAGAATATACACAAATTTTTCAATCAAGGATGACTGAATAGTCGTCATTTGATGGGAGGGGGAGGGACAAGAAACTGTGATTTGTAAAGTTGTCTTTTTTTAATAGAAACTGTTGGAGACTTAGAGGAAGGAGGAGAAGAAGGCCTGAAGACACAGGAAAAATTAATGTATAAAGCAATTCTGAGTCAGTGGAGCATGGGGAATCCAGTGCACAGCATCTCCGTGAAGAATGAAGGAAAGAAACGCACCTCTAAGGAAATGTCTATCCCTAAACTAAACACTAATATATGATAAAACATGCATAGTAGTCTATATTCCTGTGTAGACCTGTGGGATTCGGTGACATTTGCATTTATTGCAAATGATTCCTATTAGAAAATGATTACCATGAAAGCAGACAATAATACCTTCTTTGTGTCCCTTTAGATATTTATCTTGGACAAATAGAAGTCAACCTCAACAAGATAGAAATAGATTATATTTTTCTGGTTGTTGTTGACCTGCTTATTTTACGCATATGAAAACTCTAATTTCTGGACTCATGTCCAGAATTTTTCCTTTTAAGTAATTATGGAATCTTCATGTTATCCTCATTTTGACCAAAGTTCAACAAAGTCAAGTGACTTCTGTATTCATACCTAGAAACGGGCTCAAGAGAGAACAGAATTTGTTCGCTTCTGTCCACTCCCTATCTTTTCCCATCTCTTCTCTCATTCATTTCTCACCAGAATTCTTTTTTTTTTCCTTCAGGAAAACAATCAACCAAATAAAGATAAATCAAACTCATATAAACCAATGCAAATGCCCAGTGGATGTAGTTGGCCAGTTAGCAGGATGAAGGACATGCAGTAAATCCCTTGGCCCACTGGTCATGGCTCATTAGGTTTGCCCACAGCCAGTCTTTGAATCCCAATTTAACTAATGGGGGTACTTCAAGTCCTCCTTAAATGCAAATGTAATCACATTTTTTTCATTCCTTCATATATGTCAGTGACTTAAGTTAAAACCCCTGAAGATGTTGACAAATTTTTTCATTAACCACTTTCCGTTTTTTCTAGAAACAGAAATTGTCCTCTCTACTCTATAAAATATCTGTTTCCTCAGTGCTTTGATTTATACCTGTTGTCAACTTAAAAAAAAAACAAAACACAAAAACACACACAAAAAAACTCAACAAATAGATGGATTAGTCTGTTCTCACAATGCTTTGAAGAAATACCAAAAAGCAGGTAATTTATAAAGAAAAGAGTTTTAATTGACTCACAGTTCCACATTACTGGAAAGGCCTCAGGAAAATTACAATCATGACAGAAGGTGAGGGGAAGAAAGGCACCTTCTTCACAGGGTGGCAGGAAGGAGAAGTGCAAGCAGGGAAATGCCAGACACTTATAAAACCATCAGATCTCATGAGAGCTCACTCACTGTCCCACAAAAATAGCATGGGAGAAACTGCCCCCATGATGCAATTACCTCCACCCTTGGTCCCACCCTTGACCCATGGGGATTATAGAGATTATAATTCAAGATGAGATTTTTGTGCAGGGACACAGCCAAACCATATCATTCCACCCCAGCCCCTCCCAAATCTCATGTCCTCACATTTCAAAACACAATCATGCCTTTCCAACAGTCTCGCAATGTCTTAACTCTTTCCAGCATTAACTCAAAAGTCCACAGTCCAATGTCTCATCTGAGACAAGGCAAGACTCTTCTGCCTTTGAGCCTGTAACATCAAAATCAAGTTAGTTGCTTCCTAAATACAATGGGGATAGAAGTGTTGGGAAAATATACCCACTACAAATGAGAGAAATTGGCCAAAATAAAGGGGCTACAGGCCCCATGCAAGTTTGAAATCCAATAAGGCAGTCATTAAAACTTAAAGTTCCAAAATGATCTCCTTTGACTCCTTGTCTCACACTCAGAACATGCTGATACAAGAGGTGGGCGCCTACGGCCTTGGGCCACTCTGTCCCTGTGGCTTTTCAGGGTACAGACCCCCGACAAACTGCTTTCATGAGCTGACATTGAGTGCCTGTGGCTTTTCCAGGTGCACGGTGCAAGCTGTTGATGGATCTACCATTCTGGGATCTGGAGGACAGTAACCCTCTTCTCACAGCTTCACTACACAGTGCCCCAGTGAGGATTCTGTTGGGGGGAGGGGGGTGTCCAACCCCACATTTCCCTTCTGCACTGCCCTAGCAGAGGTTCTCGATGACAGCTCCACCCCTGCAGCAAACTTCTGTCTGGACATCCGGGCACTTCCATACATCTTCTGAAATCTAGACAGAGGTTCCCAAACTTCAATTATTGACTTCTGTGCAACCACAGACTCAACACCATGTGGAATTTGGGGCTTTCACCCTCTAAAGCAGTGACCCAAGCATACCTTGTCCCCTTTTAGCCATGATTGGAGGTGAAGCAGCTGGGACACAGGGTACCAAGTCCCTAGGCTGCACACAGCAGGAAGGCCCTGGCCCTGGCCCAGGAAACCATTTTTCCCTCCCAGGTCTCTGGGCCTGTGATGGGAGGAACTGCTGTGAAGGTCTCTGACATGTCCTGGAGACATTTTCCTCATTGTCTTAGTGATTAACATTCGACTCCTCACTATTTATGCAAATTTCTGCAACCAGCTTGAATTTCTCCTCAGAAAATTGGTTTTTCTTTTCTATTCCCATTGACAGGCTGCAAGTTTTACAAACTTTTATGCTCTGCTTCCACTTGAACCCTTTGCCACTTCGAAATTTCTTCCACCAGATACACTAAATCATCTCTCTCAAGTTCAAAGTTCCACAGATCTCTAGGGCAGGGGCAAAGTGCTACCAGTCTCTTTGTTAAAGCATAGCAAGAGCGACATTTATTCCAGTTCCCAAGAAGTTCCTCATCTCCATCTAAGACTACCTCAGCCTGGACTTCATTGCCCATATTATCAGCATTATGGTCAAAGTAATTCAAAAAGTCTCTAGGAAGTTCCAAACTTTCCCGAATAGTTCTTGTCTTCTTCAGAGTCCTCCAAACTGTTCCAGTGTCGGCCCATTACCCAGTTCCAAAGTTACTTCCATATTTTTGGGTATCTTTATAACAGCACCTCACTCCCAGTACCGATTTACTGTGTTACTCCATTCTCACCCTACTATGAAGAAATAGCCAAGACTGGGTAATTTATAAATAAAAGAGGTTTAATTGACTGACAGTTCCACGTGGCTGCAAAAGCCTCAGGAAACTTACAATCATGGCAGAGGACAGAGGGGAAGAAAGGCACCTTCTTCAGAGGCCTGCAAGAAGGAGAAGTGTAAGCAGGGGAAATGCCAGATGCTTATAAAACCATCAGATCTCATGAGACTCACTCACTATCACCAGAACAGCATGAGGGAAACCACTTCATGATCCTATTACCTCCACCTTTGATCCCACCCTTGATGTGTGGTGATTATAGGGATTATAATTGAAGATGAAATTTTGGGTGGGGACACAGCCAAACCATATTCATTGACTTTTACTAACAGAACACTGATTGATTATAATTTAATGAGACACCTGTAGGGAGCAGTATTTTAACTTAGAAAGTGATTCTTTAGTGATGGAGTTGCAGGTAGTATGTGATAATGAAAATAACAAGCAGTCCCCGTGTTTCACAAAGAGAAGTTGTTAGTCTATTTACAATGAAATTCAGGCCTGAATGCAATTACACTTAGATTTAAATCTTTAAAATACCGTATAAGAGTATTTTGCATTGGAGTATAAATATTTATAACTTCTTTATGAAAAAAATCAACAAAAAATAAAGTAACAGATCAGGAATACATGTACAATAATGCAATGTGTGCCATACCATTTGTAATAGTATAAATCTAAAATTAGGTCAAATTTCTGATATAGTTAGAAAGTTTAAAAATTACTTTCCTATGATGAATATTGTACTTTCATGAAGTCAGTCTATTTAGTTATTTTCAAGAATCTGCCCTTTATGTATCTTCAAGATCCTGTGAAATAAATATATGAAATACAAGATGTTTTAAACACAAAGTGCTTATTTAAAATGTCTTCAAGGGAGTGAATATCAACAGTCAAGACTTCTCGATTTCAGAATATTTTACCCTCTGTCTACAGATCTCTAGCAAAAAAAGGGCACCAATAAATGTCATTAACATGCTTTCCCATGTACATATAGCCTCTATCTATGCTAATCAAAATTATTTGCCTTCTTTTACTTCTATTTTAGCTGGAATTTAATACATAATCTTCCATGGTACACTTCACCAAAATGGTTTGTGCCAAGTTACTTTATTTATTACTTCATGCAAAAGAAAAAAATTTTTATTTATTTTTCTATTATGGTAGAAATATTTCACATGGGGTCTAGCATGTTAACACATTTTTAAGTGCACAATACTGTATTATTAACCATAGGCACAGTGTTGTACAGCAGATCTCTACAACTTTTTCATCTTGCAAAACTGATTCTTTATACACAGTGAATAGCAAATCTCCATTTTCCCTATCCCCTCAAGCCACTAACAACCAGTATTCTACTCTGTTTCTGTATTTGACTCTTTTAGATACCTCATATGTTTAGCCATGTAGCATGCGTCCTTCAGTGACGCTTATTTCACTTAGCATAATATCCTCCAGATTCATCCATACTGTCCCATATAACTGGATATCCTTCTTTTTTGAGGCTGAATAATATTTCACTGTAAGCATATGCCACATTGTCTTTATTTTTCTTTTGATGGGAATTTAGATTGTTTCTATATTCCATATCTTGGCTATTGTAAATAATGCTACAATGAACACAGAAGTGCAGTTAGCTCTTTGAGATCCTGATATTAATTCTTTTGAGTGAATAACCAGAAGTAGGATTGCCAGATCATATGATAGTTCTATTTTTAATTTTTTGAAGAACCTCCATAATTGCTTTCCATAGTGTCTACACCCTTTTACATTCCTACCAGCAGTACATGAGAGTTCCAATTTCTGTTGGCCAAATAATGAGAATAATTTTGATAAAAAGGTGGAGTGAAAGACATGTCTGTAATGTCTCTAAATGTTATCTGTTTTTTAAGACCTTCTATTTGTCCTTCAAATTTTGTGCAATATATCAGAAGAAATCATACATGATTTTCACATATTTTCCACTAAAATTATCACTTGGAAAACATATTCTTAACATCTTTTAGCTGTAGTTTTTGGTGGATAAGTGAATTTCTTTGATTAGCGTAGCTTACACAGAGGGACATGAAAATAGGCTCTTCATGGATGTCATTGCTTTCTCTAGTTAAGCTGAAAACAGCACATACACACAAGATACAGCCAACTCATAGAATCCAAAGAACATGAGTTGAAATAATTCAACTTGAGAAAATCCAAAGTACATCCCATCTATTGGCCAATTCAAATATTTATTATTGATTTTTCATTTGATGCTAAATGACTATTTTTAAGGGTAAGAGATTACAAACACTGGCAAGCTTTAAAACAAAATACCTGTTTTCCCTATTGCTAAGTAAGCAAACATGTGTCATCTAAAAAGAATAAAAACTATTCATAGTTTATTCCATTTTTAACTCCTTCTAAATTTTGGCACTTCTTACTTTTGGTAGTTCTGGAAGAGGAAGCAGAAGCAAATGAAACAAAACACTAACAAAAAACAAATTACGAAGAACTAGAGAGCTTGTGAAGAATGTGCCTAACGGTTTAAAAGATTCAACTTTGTAAACCAATCAATGCATTTTCTTTAGTATGTAAATATACCACATTGTATGATTTTTTCAATCAATAGTGTGGTAGGAAATTAAAACTCTACAACCGCAGAGGAGATATAAACAGGAAGCACAAGTCCCAGAGTTCTGATGAGCTGGATTGCGGTTTTGTTTTTGTTTTCATTTTTTTCGGATCATCAAAGACAAATTTAAAGGCAATAATTTTATTTCAAACAAATACACAAACGACTGTTCAACTAGATTATGTAAAATGTCCACTGATAGGAAAAGGAAAGAAAAGTCTTCGGTGGTAGGGAAACAAACAAAATAGATTCAGAAAAATATTCTACATCTAACATCAAAGTCCTAAGATAATTTTGTCAGACATAACAAATTAGATAACTACAGAAATGGCAAGTTATGATCTGTGGTATTCCTGAACTTCTATTTACTTCTTTACCAAGCATGTTACCTCTTTGCTAGATGATAAGATTTAATGGAGTCATGCTAATAGAAATAAGCTAGTATCTTGGTGAGAATAGAATAGCGGAGAGGAAAATCAATGATTCTAACTAGTTAGCTCTTTGGAAAAATGTTCACTTGGGCAAGGAGCAAAGGAATTAGATATCTACCTTTGTGCTTTTATTCTTGTATGTCAGTTAATAGTCCTATCGCAGGGCCAATAGAATTTCCTGATTCTATTTTATGCATGACAACCAGTCAGGTGATATATTGTTATTCAAATTCCAGCATAATATTCTTTTTCTTTGCTGTGCTTCATTTGTAGGTAAATTTACTACTCACAAAAACATGCTATTGACAGTGATTAAATGCCCCATAGAAAGAGTGTTGTTTACCTGTTTCTGTCTGCAGTCTTATTTTCAAGCACCAACATTAAATGAAAAAGTGTTCCAGAATTTGTGTGTGTATTTGTGTGCATATACACATATACATATGTATTAGGTATATAACAGGTTACATAACACACTTGTATGTATGTAAGCCTATAACATAAAATATACTTTCACTCAGAAGAAAATAATTGTTAAACAGTAGCTTCATTTTTCTTCTTTACTGTAATATGTCAGCCATGTCCTGAGCATTCTGCTTATGGTAGCATATATAAGAATGAGAGTCTATAAAAGACAGTAGCCATGAAAAAAATGAGTGCATTTGTTAAAGCAAAATTGTGTGTGGGTTTGTTTAACTAATGCAGACATTTGCTTAACCCACATTTACTGATCTCTTTTTACTGTGTTTCATGCTCATATTTTTAAACATAAAATAGAAAAAAATTAAATTTGTATAATTGAGGGAAAGTCTATTCTTACTAGTTTGGTGGAGTATTTGGAATCAATAAATACCAAAATGCTCTGGAAATGGGAACTCTTAATAAGATAAGAATATTTATACGATTCCCAGAGTTATTTAATAAATGTGAAGAGAATGATGGGTCTGAGTAGAAAGTATGATTATTGAGATCTAAAGAATGGAAGTAGACTAAACTCAATGCTGTACAGGAAAGTTGACGGGAAGTCAGAGATCTACATTCTAATTTTTTTCTAGCTACATGATCTTGGATAAATCACTTAACCTGCCTGAAGAAAACATGAAATTTTAAATTGTGTCTAAGTATTTTTTTCTAGGAATATATTTTCATATATGCTGAAATAACATTTTGAGTAAAAAAAAGTCTATTTGTTAAGGTACTGACTTTTGGGACCTAGTTTATAAATCTGTATTCTATTTATGAAAATTTATTTTTTTTCTGATAATATCAAACTATTGTTAAGGGCATATTTACCTCATTTAGGGAAATCTGCAAAAACAGTTTGCCAAAAAGGCATTTTCAAAGTTATAGAAATGTCAGTTTTTACACAGGACTGGTAGAAATGTGAAAAGTGATTATTTTTGCAGGCTCTAAGGCTTAGTTTTTACTAAGACTTACTACTGATAAACTATTTGTATGATAAGCTGTATTTTTTTGCAATTCTGAATTAATGATAAGATAATTTCCAGAAGTAGATTGGCATTCAGAGTATCATTGTTGACAAGCTAAAATAAAGGCTGACTGAATTTTTTCTTTTTTATAGGCTTTACAATATTCAAATGCTTTAGTGTTTGATGAAAGAGAAGGAATATCAAATCTGATACATTGAATCCCAAGCACTTGAATATGATCTCCGTTACACACCAACTGTGTAGAGCCAAGTGAAATAGGATGTGGGAGATATCTGGAGATATGTATGGAGAATGGAAAAAAAAAATGCAAAAAGGGCACCTCAGAGGAAAAATCCCTTTGTTATGAACCTTCATGAAATACCACCTTGATACATTAAACAGAAATGCTCTTTTATTTATGAAATTCTGTTATAATAATAAAACTAAATTAATTTGAATGGTTTCTATTCATTCACAAATCCCAAGTAACACTTTCAGCAATTGAGCCACTGCCCTTCCAACCTTGGCTCATTTTTGTTTTGTTTTGTTTTGTTTTTAATCTGGTAGCAAGTCTACCAAAAATTTGCCTTTAATATCAAGAAGCAGATCAATTTCATAAAGGGCTCCATGTAGAGTGGATTGATTCTAGGGCTTTGAGCCACTGTCCCTCTTAATTTGAGACTATTGGATTGATCCTGCTTTGCTTACACATATGTGTGTGTGTGTGTGTGTATATGTATGTTTACACATGTGTGTATGTATATACATACACACACTCATAGGTATAAAAAAAAGCAGGATACACACACACACACACACACACGCCTTAATTTCCAATTAATTTGCTCTTATCAAACCTTGGGAAACACATTGACCCAAAAGTGAAATAAACCTCTTAAGAATACTATCAGTATTCTTTTTCAAGAATTATATAACTAGACTTCACGTTAATAAGGATTTGGTCAGAAACAGATTTGTCCCTTACACAATGCCTCTGCTTACTTAATTTTTTGTGCAATTTGTAAAATATACTACAGTGTCTATATCCTCCTTCGATTGGTATGTTTTCTCCCAAACACCGCAGATGAAAAAGTAACAAGATATATATTTTAGGACCATTCATCTTCTTAAACTGTTTATAATTGAATGTGTTAGAGATTATAAAATACTTTTATTAAATGCTCACATTCAACTTTTCAGAGTAACTTTCTTTTTTCAATCATATACCAGTATATTAGCTTTCATTTTTAAAGGATAGCATATTATTTTGAAGGCATTAATACATTTTGATTTCTTAGTCAATTACAAAATAAATATAAAAATGAAACATTCTTTGTAAAATATTCTGTTTAAGAAAGTCATCGGTTACCTCAAATGGAGTAGTCTAAGAGGAAAAACGATAAAGCACCTGAGTTCAAAGAATATGTTTTAGAAACTTTACAATGCCATTTTAAATGTTTTAAAGAATTTCTGGTATTTCCTAGGGATCATTTTACTAAGCAGTTTAAATTAAAAACTGGACAATTAATATTTTTGAAAATAAAAACTAGATTACATAAGGAAGTTGAAAGAGTCTTATTTAATGAAAATAATGGGTAAGAACAATAAAATCTACAGAAAAAGAGAAAGGAAAGAAAAGTCTCTTAGGAAATATCCTGGTCAAGTAGATTATACTTATATCTTGTTTTATAGTATAAGCCAGACTGAAGTTTTATAATGAAATGACCCTGACCTGAAGCCTCCTTTGCAAATGACTAGTGCCTTAATTATTTGCATCTGTGAACTCAAATGAACATACTTAAGGATATATCAATATGCTCATAAATCATCTGCAGGCGATAAGTAGTCCAACATAGATAATTAGAGAATTTACGGAAGGCTTACTCCCTCTGTTTATCTGCTTATGACATTTGCGGTACAGCCCTAACAGCAGGATAATTACTAGATTTATTCATCAAACAAAATCACGCCTTCTGGGAATGCACAGTGACTCCGGTTTTAGGACTAATAAAGACATTTTTCACCAAAACTCAAGTACTAATTTGCTCAATAACTAGCTGCAATAAGCTTTTATGGAAGCACTCAAAGAAAAGACTTGGCACCAGAGGGCAGATAATTAAAGGTGCAGTATCCCTATACAAAAAGATCTGAACAATTCCCTGACCATATTAAAATTTAATTGTTGAATGTTAATTGAAAAAAATATAAGTTGCTTCTGTTCTGAGTTACAGTAATTATTCTCCTCAGATCAAAAACATATCCGTATGTCTAAGTTAGCAACAAAAGAAAACAACTTTAAAAAATGCTCTAAAAACTTATCATAGAATTAATACCCAAGTAAATATAAATTACAATTTAAAAATATTTCTGCAACAGTGATCTCATTTAAAGTCAGCACGCATTTGATTTGAATTTTTTCTCCCTGTCTCTCTCTCTCTCTTTACCTCCATGCAACCTTTCCTTCCTCCCTACAAATAGAAGAATTATGGTTGGTTAACTTGTTTTTCTTTAAAAGTTTCAAGAATTTTTGTAAGTGATAATGGCCCAAAATATTTTAGTGATTTGTAAATGTAAGTATTTTTTAACTGGATTTTTCCCTTCATAATTTTTTGAAAGTCTGATATCTTTAATTCATTAGGACTTCTCTTTTGTATTCACAAAAGGCAGCTACTTCAAATAAAAAAAGCATTATTGATCAAACTCATTGAGCGTTAGTTACAGTTATCCCAGTCCAGTTTGCTTTTTGCTTTTCCAAACAGAATCTCAAGAAATTATTGAGTAATCACAGTTAAATTCTAAATGTTTACATCACTGTTCTGCTGAAAGAAATAAGAATAATGAAGTGTTGTTATCTTTTAAATGTTTCCACATGGGATAGTTAGGGTGTTCCTCTGGAATCTAAGCTTCTACTACACCAGAATCAGAAATCTTCAGGCCCTTGGGCTCACTTTCTGCTGCAGAGGAATGATGAACTACACAAAATGCAGACTTTTAAACTCATATTTAATTGTTTAATGTCATGGCTCTTGGTAGAGCATTGTTGCTTGAAAAATAAATTGGGTAATTCAATTAAATGGCTACAGAAGATACATCATATCAGATGTAGAAAGGCACTAACCCCAGCTTGAACTTGACGTCCCACATCGCTTCACTTATTTGACAAATGGATTCTTGAAAATAATTGAAACACATGACTGCCAGCATAGGTCAATAATACTTTTTTGCCATTCAGCCTCTTAACAGCTTCCATTTTTTCTTGCACTGTGCCATTCAGGGCAAAGATTGCATTTGCCTGGTAAATCATGCAAGCATTATTACTAAAATGGGACTAAATGCAATGAAAATGGACTACATAAAAGTAATGGCACTTAAGTAAAAGGAAGACCATCTACTAGGGCAAACACTAAATGTCAGAGTTAAATACTATATGACATTACTTCCATTACAAGCTCATATTATGCACATAAGAAAGCAAACTCACTAACTACAGCTGCATACTACATTTTCATTTGTTAACTTTACCAGTTTTCAAGACACTACTGTTAATCCAGATTTAAAGCAGAGCTGCATATCTGCTGTTTAAAGTTTTCTCTCCCCTATCTCCTTGGGCAGAACAGATACACTTAGGCAAAAACAGAATCACTGCCTAAATCTTCGAAGGATCATCATTAACAGATTTAAAGACTAATATTTATTCTCTTGGAAAACACTAAGAAAAGAAACAATCACAAACAGCAAAGAAATTTAAAAGCGTTGTCCAGATAAAAAGGTTTTGAAAGAAAAAAAAGAAAATGTGCTTTAACCTATGTTACACGGATTAGGAAGTATATTGAAAAAAAGTATTAGTTATTTCTTTAATCTCAATTTGATTGTATTAACATATTCTAAATGGTTAAGGGGGAACTAGTAGATAAAGCAAAATCTGAAGATCCAAACAGAAACTGATCTTTTCTTGTTTTCCTTTTGTAAACAGAGACTGCCAATTTAATGTTTTTGGTTTGGTGTGGTGAGGGTTTTGATAATAAAAAAGAAAAGATGTCCTAGTTTTGTAATGTTCAAGCTTTCAACGTTTACTTCACAATTAGGCAATACTGTGTAGAGATAAGAATGCAATCAAAATGCCTGGGATTGACTCCTGCCTTCTGCCATCAGCAAGTTACTTAACCTCTTTATGCCTCAGTTTTCACATCTGTAAAATGAAGATAAAGATAGTGTCTACCCTCATAAGTTTCTTAAGAGGATTAATTTTAAAAGTGCTTAATGGAGTGCCTAACAATAAAGGCTCACTAAACGTCTGCAGGCATTGTAAATAAAAAAGCCTGAGTCAATCACAAGGTATTTTTTATAAGGAGACATTCTGAAATGAGCACATGTGCATTTTGACACTGGGAGTCCCTCTTAAATGTTCTCATCTCATTTTTGATTTTTGACTCTTTCTGGAACATAAAGCTCTTTTAGCTTTCAATGCATTGATCAAAATGTCTTTCCATAAAGAAAGAAACTTTTAAAATAATTCCTTAAAGTTATACTGCAACCTTCAGCATTCATTGATCTTAAACTTCAAATGAACTCGTTTACCTTCCTTTAGGAGTTAATTGACCCACCTCAGGTTTCCAAAGTTTATTAGACAACTCTTTTCTCCAATCAAGATAAGTAATAGAAAAGCAACTACTTAGACTCCTTAAAGAATGTGATTATTGCTTACAAGGCTCTCCATTTTTTAGCAAGTCTTCATTTCTTATTATTTTTCCCATTCAGGCAGTGACACTTCCCTTTTCCCCAAATCCCCAGTTATTCAGCTCCAATAGAGCCACTCCTTGAGTCCACATGTCTGTATTTGGGGAAGAGAGGGTTGATGGGAGAGACTTCAACTGGCTCTGTTATAGTTCTGCTGTTTTATGTTTCACAAGATTTTGTTTATTAAATAAAATAATTCAGTCAAGAAAAATTTACTAGATCTGTGGAAGTAAGTTTCAAAACTTTAGGTTTGTCCTGGGCTTTCAGTGAGCTAAAGCTTTGTTAAAAAATGATGTTCAAAACCCCTAAAACACTGGAGTAGATAACAGACTAATCTTATTTGTCAGAACTGTTCTTCTGCAATACAAAGAAAAAAGAGGTAAAAATAGCTAAATCTGCAGAAAGAAAGGATAAATCACAGATGAGACACAACTGCAAGTTTCAAGCACGAGGATAATATTTTTAATGTGTCATGAAGTCCAATAAAAACAACAGATTCACGGATTCATATGTACTATTCAAGTGTTTAATGAAATTACTTAGTTATTAAAATAACAGAATTATTTGTCTTCGTATATAAAACGTAGTAATTGAAGAATTGTTAGCCTTGCATTGAAATGTTGCTATTTCTCTGCCATTTGCTGCATACTAAGATGTATTATTTTACATATTCTTTTTTCAAAATATTCATTCCTCAAATATAAAAATCAAGGACCAAAAGCAAGAACATTTTTATGCATACTCACAGAAATAACGGTATTTCATTTAATTACAAAGTGACACTCATTTAAAAAATAGATTGTATGTATTAAAAAATAAGGTTTATTCTTTACAAAAGAAAAATTCTAAAGGGAAAATGTGCTGGCCCAGGAGCTTGATTTAGACCGGGTATTTCAAAATTCTCGAGGCTTACTTTTCTCAATTAAGGATTATGGAAGCAATCCTGGTAAGCCTAAAGGGTTTTGAATTGTGCTTGTAGAACATTAAGCAAACATGGGTATCTCCAGATTCACAAAGCTCCAATAAAACCATGTGTATATAATTAGATCAATCAACAGGAACCATTATGAGATATATGTCAGAGGAAGTCTCATAACAAGCAGCCATATAGAAAGAATTAACTCTATCCACGTAAGGCCTTATCCACTCAATACACAGCCATCACATAAATTTATAATGGTATTAAATCTATTAATGGCATGAGGAATAAATATTTATTAAATCAGGCAAAGTACATTTTAGTGTACTTTGAATTAATAATTGACAAAAGCAATGCATTTTTTCACCAAATAAATTAGGTGTTTTCTAATGTGCGCTTTCTTTTCTGAACACAATACCAAATGCTATTACTGTAATTTGGAAAAGCAGACAAACCAAGAGGATGAGAGGCATGGACATAAGCTTTTATCTTAAAATTAGACAAAACGAAAGAAAAAAATAAAAGGCTAACTGCATTCACAAGCCAACAGCTCCTAACTCTGCTCTAAATTTTCCTTTCACTCTTGTGGCTGATACAGCCCAGGATATAATTAAACAATTGCAATTGCAATAATGCTTTGTGTAATTGACTCCAAAGCGTTACAAGATTTGTGAGTTTTTATATGAATACGTTTCAGAGTGAACATAGTACTTTACAGTTGGAAAGGCGCACCTTGAATAGATTTGACTCTAAGTCGTAGAATTCAGTGCTTTATATATACACCTGCATTAGTTTGCTAGGGCTGCCATAACAAATACCTTAGACGAGTGGCTTTAGCAAATTATTTTCTCACAGTTCTAGGAGATAAAAATCCAGGATCAAGGTGTCTGAGGTTTGGTTTCTTCTTAGGCTTCTCCTTGGCTTGCAGATGGCCGATTTTATTCTACATCCCCAAATGGCCTTTCCTCTGGGTACACACAGTGTATACTAATATCCTCTTCTTAAAATATACCAGTCATAGTGAATTAAGGCCCACTCACACGCCCTATTTTTAGCTTAATTTAAGGATACTGTCTCCAAATATAATCACATTACAAGGTCTTGGGGGTTAGGAATTCAACATATGAATTTTGGTGGCACACAGTTTAATCTGTAATAACAAAACCTTTAATGTATTATTATTTTGTAAATGACATTTCTAATTTGAGTCCCATTAAAACTATTTGTACTAATTATTGTGCTCAATCTTACACATCTCTAACATAGTGGTTTTCAGACCATAGCATTTATCAGAATGGCCTGGAGAGCTTGTTAAACCACAGATTCCTGGGCTCCACCCCCAGAGTTTCTGATTCTTTGGGTCTGAGATGGGGCCTGAAAATTTGCATTCTGACAAGTTCCCAGGTGATGCTGATACTGCTGGTCAGGGAACTATACTCTGAGAAACAGTGATCTAGTACAAAGTTTCCAAGACAGAATTTTTGTGACAGTGTTTCATAAAATGTTGGCATGGATTCTTACAGAAAAGCAATTAATAGTCAAATTATTCTGGATTGTGCTACATATGGTAGTATCCTCTTAGAGATTTTGACATATTGAAATACTAATAACAGACATATTTAACACATTAAAATTTCTAAGGATTCTTGCAATAAGAGAAAAATTAGTTAACAGTTTCTACACTTATCTGACTATGTAACTCAGTTTTTCAAGTAACAGCTTTTAACATATTATGCATATCTATGGAAGCATTGGTTTAACATCTTAAATTGTCTCACTTCAAACCAACATTTTCCAAACTGTTTCATGGAAGGCAAATAGGTATTTCATGCAAGCATTAACATTGTATGTGTTTCAAAGAGGAAGAAAGGTCACCCATAATTTGGGAAATTCTTCAGCAGCAATGTTTTACTTTAACTCTGAATTGTGAAAACTTACAGGGATAAGAACTACTTTTGTAATACACATTCTGTGTTTCACAAAACACTAGCAGTGCCCTGAAACTGAGATTTATGATCAATATATTGAATTATGACTAAATAAAATTTCCAATTTAGATATTTTACCTTATTCCATAATTAATCCTACACACAGTGTCTTTTAAGACTAGGAATATAAACACATGTATGTACATGTGAACATACACACATATGTACACAAAATAGCCCATCTACTATTATTCCCAATTTGTGTTTGAGTCCCACAGATTTGTAATCAGTGAATGAAAAGTGTAGATGATCAGTGTAGATAGGAACAGTATTAGTGTTGCCATATGAGAAAGATCTAGGAAATGCATTCAACAATTGATTACACATCAAATACAGGCCATTTTGGTTAAAATATTTTTACAAGTTAGAAGGATGTGTTCTTATGGTCATTTTTCTACACAGATAAACACTGTTTCTCAAATACTAAATTAGAGGTGATTAAAGGAAAAATAGAACTCATATTCATTAAGCAATTATTATATTTTAGGAAATATGTCAGTTATTTTGCATGCTCTACCTTGATTGGCACCCTCATTAACCTTGAATATTGGCATTATCATTTCCATTTGACAGAGGAAAAAATTAAAGTTCATGAATGAAACTTAGTTGCAGTAAGATAAAGGGATGATAAACACACTGCCCCTGACATCAATGCATTCCATGTCTTGTGAACCAAGATTTGAAAAAATAACATATGAAAAATTATATACAAGATTCAAGCCATTAGAAGGGGCTCATGAAGATATTTTTTAAAAGTGGTGTGAATCTCCTAATAAAAATCAAGGAAGACTACCGAGTGGATATGGAAGCACTGAGGTTTAGTGGCTAAGCGCTACACTTCATGGGTTCAAATCTCTGCTCTGCTGTTAACCAGTTTCATCATCTTAATCACATTACTTAAACTCTTCAAACATGTCTTTCTTCATCTATTATATGCAGATCATAATTGTATGTACTCCATAAAGTAAGTGTAAAGATTTAATAAGTTAATATAGAAAGCCTGGCTCATATTGATTACCAAAGAAGCTTTTTATTATTATATTTTATCAATAATATGAGATCTAAATGAAAACATAATAGTAGCATTATTTTATAGTTTATATAAAATGCAGACTTTAAGAATAAATGAAATTAATTATGACAATACCAATAATTCTACTGAAATGTGAAATATATATATAACATAAATGGTGAATCATGATCATGAATTGATTCATTAGAAAACGTATCTGAGTATTTTTAGCTGGAACTTTAAACCCATGTTCTCCA
Source organism: Macaca thibetana thibetana (assembly GCF_024542745.1). NCBI lineage: Eukaryota > Metazoa > Chordata > Mammalia > Primates > Cercopithecidae > Macaca > Macaca thibetana. The sequence goes on from NC_065583.1 coordinate 89,504,082, forward strand.
TGTTTAGACACTTCTCAAGAAGAGCTTTTTTTTAAAAGCAATGTTACTGTTAAAAAGACTAAAGATTATTTACTAATCAAGAGAGGAGTCCATTACAACAATTCTTTAGAGATAACTAACAATCTATTTTTAAAAAAATACAGTAACCTAATAAAGGAGGACAATAAAACCTCATTCTTCACTTAATCATTACAGATTTTCTACTGTGTTGAAAGCCCACACCACGGAAACCATAGATGTGACAGATCGGAAGATGAATAATTCCTCCATCTATAATCTTACATTTCATAGTAGAGAATGAACAATCAATTCATGAAGAGCTATAATGTTAAGTTCCAAAATAAAGTGGTGAATTTTATTTCCCTTAAAACAAGAAAAAGGTAAAAAAATAAAAATAAAAATAAATCAGTCAACTTAGAGTTGGGGTTTGAGAGAGATAAAGATGGGAGGAGAGAGAATTACACATAAAAGGATCAGCATAGGCAATTGCACAGACAAAAGAAATCACAGAGGAAAGTGTTGCTTAGAGGGAAAAAATATTATATTATTTAAGTAGAAAATAGAATTATCTAAACATGTTACAGGAAACTGTTTCGAATATACTTCAAGTCAGTTTGGGCAACTCTAAACACAGCAGTTACATGCCAAAAACCTAGTTAACTTTATCTCTCAAAGTCTGTATTTTAATCTTTTGGAATAAATTTAATTTGCATTTTTGAGGATAGAGTGTATAATTTACTAATCATTAGCTTCAATAGTCTGAGGAAGAAAGTATATATAGGATTAGCATAGTATATCATATAAAGGCAAACCTTATTTCACTTGATTTAAATTATTTACAAATTATAATAATGATTAGTAATATGTAGCAATAAGAAAAGTCTGAATTAATAAATGGGTAGGAGAACAGAATTCTGTTTCATTATTAATATCAAACCACCTTTTATTGATTACTTTGATTGCAAACACTTGAACTTTTCTTTAAACTAAGCTGATTCTCCTAAGGCATTATGTCATTTTGAAAGACATTGAGAAGTTTTACATTTTTCCACTCTGATGTTTCTGCAGTGGAATTAGTTAGGGATTATTATGAAAACCAATAGCAAGTGAAAATGATTGTGGTTTGATAGTTTGGATAGTGTCATGGCTCCTCATTATATTGCAGGAATTTATTTTCTACCAGTTTTTTAAGAAACAATTGGACCACACTATTATTATAATGACACTCTGAACAGAGATTTCTTTTAAATATACAAAATAACATGGGGAAGGGATTTGCATATATAAAATTAAATGTCTGTAGAGTATACAAACATTACAAGTACACAAATATAAAATTGTCCAACAGTATACCTGTCAACTCTGCTTCTTTAGTCCTTGACAAATGTATATGACAAGAACTGAGTAAAATCATAATAATAGACTGGTTACTGCTTATATAATTGCATATAATTAAAACATCCCAATAAATAGATTCCAATCTACCATCCTGCCATATTACGGAATTGTCATGGGGGCAGTCTGAAGGATCTGTGATGATAATGATTTTATATATATACAATATACAATATATAAATAATATGTAATATGTAATATATATACACAAAAACATACACATATTTAACACATACACATGTACACAAATACATATATATGTATGAACTCACATGCATATATACACATATACATATTGTGTAAACATACATATATATGTTATGAGTGCATTTGTGTATATATACACAAACACATGCACGTATCTATTATGCGCACACATACATACATACATACACATTATACACACACTCGTGTGTGTCTTTGTGTGTATTTTCTGTGTTCTCATCTGTCTTCCTATCTCTCCCATTCTCCCCTTCTATAGAAAAGTAGCATATTAATTTCTTGGCCTGCTGTGGTGGCTCACGCCTGTAATCCCAGCACTTTGGGGGGCCAAGGTGGGCAGATCACAAGGTCAGGAGATCGAGACCATCTTGGCTAATACGGTGAAACCGTTTCTCTATTAAAAATACAAAAAATTAGCCGGGCATGATGGCACATGCCTGTAGTCCCAGCTACCCGGGAGACTAAGGCAGAAGAATCCCTTGAACCTGGGAGGTTTAGGTTGCAGTGAGCCAAGATCGCACCACTGCACTACAGCCTGGACAACAAAGTGAGACTCCATCTCAAAAAAAAAAAGTAACATATTAATTTCTTATTGTTTATATAACAAATTACCACAAACTTAGTGATTGCTATGGTCTGAGTATGTTCTCAAAATTTTTATGTTGGAGATTTAATCCCCAATGCAACAATGCTGCAAAACAGGGCATAATGAGAAGTGTTTAGGTCATGTATTAATGCTGCCATAAACAAGGTCTTATGGGAGTGAGCCCTCTTGCTTCTGCTCTTCTACCACGTGACGACACAGAATTCAATCCTTTTCCACCCTTCTTCCTGCCACCATGTAAGGACACAGCAAGAAGATGACCTAATCTTGGGCTTCTCAGCTTCCATAACTGTAAGAGAATAAATTTCTGTTCTCTATAAATTATCCAGTCTCAGGCATTTTGTTATAGCAGCACACAATGGACTAAGACAGTGGCTAAAATTAATATAAATTAACAAATCCTTAATGCATGCAGAGCTTAAAACCTAAATGAGGGGTTGATAGGTGCGTCAAACCACCACGGCACATGTATACCTATGTAACAAACCTGCATGTTCAGCACATGTATCACAGAACTTAAAGTAAAATAAATAAATAAATAATCTTAAAATTCTGGAGGTCAGAATTCCAAAATGGGTTTTAACTTGGCTAAAATCAAGGTGTCAGCAGAACTGTCTTTCTTCTGCAGGCTCTAGGGATTCATCTCCTTGCTTTACTCAGCTTTCAGGTGGCTTCCTGAATTCTTTGACTCATGGTCCCTTTCTTTCTTCAAAGCCAGTTATTATATCCCTCTGACCTCTGCTTCCATTATCACATCTCCTTCGCTGACTTTTCTACCTTGCCTGACTCTTCTACCTTCCCCTCTAGAAACCTTGAAATCAGATTGAGTCCACCCACAGGATTCAGAATACTTTCTCCATCAAAAGATTCTTAATTTACGGCCGAGCGTGGTGGCTCAAGCCTGTAATCCCAGCACTTTGGGAGGCCAAGACGGGTGGATCTCGAGGTCAGGAAATCGAGACCATCCTGGCTAACATGGCGAAACCCTGTCTCTACTAAAAAAATACAAAAAACTAGCCCGGCGAGGTGGCAGGCGCCTGTAGTCCCAGTTACTCGGGAGGCTGAGGCAGGAGAATGGCGTAAACTCGGGCGGCGGAGCTTGCAGTGAGCTGAGATCCGACCACTGCACTCCAGCCTGGGCGACAGAGCAAGACTCTGTCTCAAAAAAAAAAAAAAAAAAAAAAAAAAAAAAAAAAAAAAAAAAAAAAAAAAATTCTTAATTTAATCACATCTGCAATGTTAAGCAACGTACTCACAGATGCTGCAAATTAGGATGTGGATGTCTTTGAGGGTTATTACTGTGGGTAGTATAAGTAATGCCATGCTTTCCCTTCCTTCCCTCTATTTTCTCAACTCTTGATACATTCCTTAAACTACTTCCATTGAATATTTGTCCCAGCCATTGGTCTGATATGTTCCTATCAAGATCATAAGAATATCCTGCTGCCAAATGTTACAAGCATGCTCTTACCTTCACTAACTACTGTCTTTCATTTTTATGTGTTGACTCCTCCTTTTTGTTTTAAACTTTTTTTTCCCCTGGGCTTCTATGCTGCTCTCTTCTTTCTCCCCATGAACTTTCCATTGTTCCACTGTTCCTTCATAGTTTCTTTCATGGATGCCTTTTTCTTCTCCTTTTATATGGCTGTTGTCCTTTACTTTGTCCTACTCTACTAATTTGCATAAAGTCCCATGATAGCATCTATGTCTAAGGCTTCTACCGGGATTGGTCCCAAATCTCTGTCTCATTTAGACCAATCTCTTTAACTCTGTACTAAAGCTATGTGTCCCTTTTGATGGACAAAGGAAACTTTAAAACCAATATGTCCAAATGTAGAAAAACATTCACAGAAGCCCAAATTTATACCTTTTTCTTTCCCTTCCTTCCTTCCCTCCTTGCTTCTTCTCTCTTTTCCTCTTTCTTTCTCTTTTTTTCTTTTTTTCTTTTTCTTTCTTTCTCTCTCTCTCTCTCTCTCTCTCTCTTTCTTTAAACAGAAATATCCTTTTCCTGGTCACCAATTCAAAAAGTAAAGAATTTTTCTTTATCTGTCTCTCTTCATTCAAATCTCACATCTAATGTTGCTACGTAATCACCAAATTCTCTTGTTTTGAATTTCTCAATGTTTCTTGAATCTATTCCATTCTTAGCATCTTCTTAGTTACTGCCCTACTTCAGGTCATACTAATTTTTTGTGTTTACTGATTCGGCCTCCTCCTAATTAGTCCTTTTTTTGTTGTTCCAGCCTTAGCTTTCTATAATCCTAGCCTCCACACTGCTACCAACATGACCTAATATGCAAATATGGTAGTCAGAACATTACTTAAAATTATTCAGTAACTTCATTATGAAAGCATTAATTTCCTCACCAATCATTCAATTTCTTGCAGCATAGAACTAGTTGCTTTTCCAGGTCTCCTTGCTGCTTTACCTTCAATGCTAAGTAGTTTCCTAATTGCCTTCCTTTTAATTTCATTTTCTGGAGTATTCTGAGGTTTAAATGAGACAACATAAGAAAAACTCACAGCACAGTTTCTAGAATATAGTAAGCATTCAATAAACATTAATTCCCTCTTCTCTCCCTCTCTTCCTTCTCTCACTAAGATTTGGTATGTAATTCTCTTTTCATTGCTAAGTATTATTGTCTCAACTAGTCAAATATTGATCTTTTGGACATCCATTTATCAAGGCCAATGTCAATACACTTTTCCTCCTTTGAACTTTATGAATATAGTCTATTCTTAATTATAGAATTTCAATTAAGCATTCTACCAACCATTTGACAATGAAGTCCTAAACTATTAACCTATTATAATCCTTAGCTAATTCTTTAGCTTCCTCAATTTAGATAAACATTTCTCTCTTATTTTAATTTCAGTCAAGCAATCTATAACAGAACCACTATATATTATATAACAATACTATATGAATATGTTTATTATATATCCATGTGAAAAGGGAATTTCTACTCACAGAAGTTTTCCTATTTCTGAATTTTTAAATAGACTCTTACAGTTTCCACCACCTTTAAGTCAGGGCATGTTAGGCCTTCCTAATGAACTCGCACTTTTGAATCTCTACAATCCACAGAACTTCCAAATCATCTCCCTTCCAATCATTTCTCACCACCACCATCATCTCCAGCCTGATCCTTTCACCCTCATCTTTAGCCTGACTTATTGCCAAAAGGCTCTTAACTGACCATCTCGTACAGCCTATCATCTTTTCCCAACCCAGCATCCAGAACCATCCTTTAATAATATAAATCAGATTTCATCATTTCTCCACTTCCTATCTGTCTCCCTCTGAATAAAGCATTTATTTTACACAAGCTTACCATAACTGACAAGATTCAACCTCTGGTTGTTTCTACTCCTTCTGCTGTTGTTCTCATTCTTTTTGCTCCAGTCCCTCTGGCCTTCTTGCTCCTCCTCAAATTACCAAGTGTTACCTAAATGGGGCCATTCACCCTCTCTTCTGCTTGAGGGATTGCTTCCTCTCCATCTTTAGGTCTTAGCTCAACTGTCACCTTTTCAGTCAGTCCTTTCCTGACCACCTTACAACTGATACTTCATGTGTTTCCTTTCCTGCTTCATCCTTTTCCATAGCCTGGAAAACCACTATTTTAATTTTACTTTTTAAAATATGTCTTAACCTCCTTCTTGTTAGAATGTAATGGCAATGAGGACAGGGGTCTTTTCCATTTTTGTTCAATGAAGTGTTGATGAGAATCCCCCCAAAATGTCTGTTGTATAGTAGATGCTTACTTAGTAAGTATTTGGAAAATAAATTAGTTTCTGTGAGATTCTGAGAAGACTAAGTAGTCTTCACTTTCACTTGCCATCCAGTTTTTCAGCTTATTTTGGTTATTTTGAGAAGCATGGGTGTTTTATTAGGTTGACCAGAAAAAATCTAATGAAATAGGAAATAAAATAATATTTTTGCCCAAAGCTGATCCTAGATGCCATGGACCTGAAAATGTAATATGGGAATTTAGCACTGGAGTTTTAAAATAAAGGTAAAACTCACCAAATCAGTTTCAAGTGTGCATTAACATTTGTAGAACAAAGCCCACAAACAAGAAGGTATTTCACATTCCTTGTTCATCAGAGGATGAACATGTATTTTTCAGAGCTAAGTAGTATATGAGTTACAATATTTTGAACCAATGTGGTAGTTAAAACTTGCTACAGGGATTTCCCATAGAATAAAGGAAGGTACTCATGTTACAGATTTAAGACATTTGGCAAATTATGTTACATCTGCATGCAAAGAGAAAAAGAAGAGCATTATTGAATATTAAACCTCTCTGTGACTCTGTATAAAGCAAAATAGTTAAATACTTTTTGCATGTATTCTTTTTCCTATAAAACTATCTTCGGATTTTCAGTAGGAGATTTCTGTGTGCCTATACTATATCAAATATTCTTATATTATCACCATAGTCAAATTCTGTGTAAGTTCCCCTGTAGCACCCTCTCTATATAACATTTGAAGGTTTCACTCAAATGTAATATAAGTTATATTAACAACTGGTCAATCATAATTATTCTTGTGTGCCTTTTCTTCAAGATTTAATGACATATATTTTTATTTCCTATATAAAAGCTGAACCATACCAGGTAAACTAATATCCTAACAAATTGAAACTTTTACCCTTGAAAGTATGGTCACTCGGCAAAATGTAATCCAATAGTTAATATCTGAATTTTTCTATAAGTACAGAGCCAGTGTCAAATGAGCTAGAAGCCCCTCCCCCTAAAAAAACTATAGTAATGATGAGTGTGGCTTTAATAGGTCACTTAACAGGATATAGAGAGTTTTCAATCCTCTTCAACTTTTAAGGAAAACGAAATTAATTATGTCTCTCTAGGCAGTCAAGATTACATACTATCTCCTAAATGCAGTGGATAACACAACTTACATATACTTGCCCTTCTTCTGCCTTCATTTTCTTCTTCTAAAACTGTAACATAAGTAATCGCATGTACATAACAAAGCTCTTCTGTAAAATGATGGCGAATTGCAGGATTCCTCTTCTCATGAGGACACACCAACCTAAATGTTTGACTCTAATTAGATATTTGCAGAGGATTCTTATATTACTTAACTTTTTCATAATTATCCAAAATATAACCTAAAAGTTTTCTTGAATTCAAACCCTAGTGCTTAGAAATCTAAGATGAAGCATCTTCATGGAAAAGATTGTGTGATAAAGTAAATGTTCTCCCAGCTCTATTTCCTTGACTCACAAAATATATTTAGAATCAAGGAGTAGAGTTATGTTCAATCAAATTCGTAGGTTATAGATAAATCAATATATATTATGTGCTCATAATCTCATCTCCAGCTTTTTTATACAAGTGTAGCTTTAGGGATTAAGCAGGTTTAAGGACTACAACTGGACTTACCTACTACCTTCAGTTCTTCACTGATCCAATTTTGCAATTCTGTAGATTGTTAATAAGTAAGTTATATAGATGCCCTAGAAATTATGTGGATGCAATACTTTGCAAAAGACAATCATTACAAAATATTCACATTCTTGAGAAAATACACAGTTCATGAAACTCTAGGCAAAAACACACTACTAATTAATGATGTTGAATATAGTAGCAAATTTAAAACACACTCTATATTGATCGCATAGATCTTTAAAAAGACTCTATTCTTTTTAGAGTAGGTTTACAGCAAAACTGAAAGGAAGTTTCAGAGATTTCCCATACAACCCCTGCCCTCATACACGCATGCCTTCTCCAATTATCAACATCTTCACCAGAGGGGTACATTTGTTTTAGCTGATGAAAACCTGCATTGACACTATCATTGACATTATCACCCAAAATCCATAGTTTACATTAGGGTTCACTCTTGGTCTTGTACATCCGTTGGGTTTTGACAAATGCATGATAACGTGCATCTACCATTATGGTGTCATACAGAATAGTTTCACGGCTCTACAAATCTCTGTGTTCCTCTATTCACTCTATTCATCCCTCACTTTTCACTGCTATCTGGCAACCACTGATCTTTTTACTGCCTCCATACTTTTGCCTTTTCTAAAATGTCATTGGCTTAGTGCATTATCTGCTGCTGTAATAGAATACCTGAGACTGGGTAATTTATAATGAACAGAGATTTATTTGGATCATCGTTCTCTAGTCTGGAAAGTCAAAGATCATGATGCCAGCATCTGGCAAATGCCATCATGCTGTGTCACCATCATCCAGTGACAAAAACAGAGGGCAAGAAAGGGCAAGAGCAAGAGGGCAAGAGAGGCTGAACTTGCTTTTATAACAGACCCACTCCTTTGATAATGGCATTAATCCATTTATGCAGGAAGAGCCTTTATACCTAATCACTTCTTATTAGGTCCCACCTTCCAACACTGTTGCATTGGGGATTAAGTTTCCAACACATGAATTTTGGGGAGCATATTCAATCAACAGCAGCCATATTGTTGAAATCATACAGTATGTAGCCTTTTCATATTGGCTTCTTTCATTTAGGAATATGTATTTATATTTCCTCCATGTCTTTTTGCAGATGGTTAGCTAATTTCTTTTTAACACCAAATAATATTCCGTTATCCGCATGTACCAGCTTCTTTATCTATTTACCAACTGAAAGACATTTTGGTACTTCTAAGTTTTGGCAATCATAAGTAAAGCTGCTTTAAACATCCATGGGCTGGTTTTTTTGCATGGATACATTTTCAGCTCCTTTGGGTAAATACGAAGGAGCACAATTGCTGGATCATATGATAAGAGTATACTTAATCTTGTGAGAAACTGCCAAACTTTTTTTCAACGTCATTGTACTATTTTGCATTTTCACCAGCAATGAGTGAGAGTTCTGTTGCCCCACATGGTTTCCAGCATTTGGTTTTGTCATTCTAATAGGTGGGCAGTGGTATTTAATTGTTGTTTTAATTTGCTTTCTCTGATAACATATGATATGGAACATCTTCTCATATGTTTATTTGTCTTCTGTGTATCTTCTTAGGCAAGATGTCTGTTAAGAAGCAAGATGTCTGTTAAGGTCTTTGATCTATGTTTTAATTAGGCTGTTTGCTTTTTTATCTTTGAGTTTTAAAAGCTCTTTGTAGATTTTAGATAATAGTTGTTTGTTGGATATGTCTTTTAAAAATATTTTCTCCCAGTCTGTAGCTTCCCTTTTTATTTTCTTGACAATATTTCTCACGGAGTAGAAGTTTTTAATTTTAAGAAAGTCCAGCTTACCAAATCTTTCTTTCATGGATCATCCCTTTGATGTCATATCTAAAAAGTCATCATCAACCTTAAGGTCATCTAGGTTATCTCAGATTTTACCTTCTAGAAGTTTTATATTTTTGCATTCTACATTTAGGTCTGCGTTATATTTTGAGTTAATTTTTGTGAAAAATGTAAGGTCTGTGTCTATACTTTATATTTGTACATGAACATCAATAGATATTTTTAGAAGCTATTTCCTCTATGAAATTGACTGTAACATATGTATGTGTATATATATATATATGAATACACACACATATATTGAAATAAATATATTTGAAGACTATTTGATCATATATAACTCAATTTTTTTCACCCCCAAGAAATAGGTATCTCTGAAATATCTTAGTAAAACACCAATGCTGATCTTTTATTTATACTTTGACTCCATTGTATCTAAGAGTACTCTCACGAAAGGTGTTAAGCTGAGCTCAACAACATAGCAAAGTCATCGGCTTATACACCATGAAGTCTATATATATATATAAAAATACATTAAAAAAACCTCTACTTTCTCTCCCTATCTGTATTCCTTCTCTAGCTGCTACAGTGTACTGGGGAGACAGCGGAATATTGTGGAATCCAGTGCCTTTGTCAGTGAAACCCTGGAACCTTTCAGGTTCCCTCCACATCCTCCTGAAATCCGTTGGCCCTTGCCCAGCACATATCTTTACATCTTACCCAACTCAAAGCCTCAATTCCAGCACTGTTATCTAACCCACCCATTATTTCTATCCTAATACAGCCACAACCCGATGATTACAAAATAAGGTAAATTAAAATGTAACAAATTTTTGTTCTCAAAGGAATCACAATTCAAATAGTAATAAAAATACATTATAAACGTGAGTATTGTAAAAGTGTGGGAAGAATGTAAACAAACACAGAGTTAGTACTAGGTTAGGGGCTAGAAAAATATAAAAGTATCATTATCGCTCCTATCCCTTGGCCTGAAAAGGCAGAGGAGACAACATTTTTCCGGAACCAGATGAGACAAGGAGAAGTCTGAGTGGCAGGGCCATCTGGCATGAGCTGTAACTTGTGATGGAGAGATGCAGCCAGCCTCAGACAAACCTGCAGGGAGGGATGTGGAGGAATAAACCCCAACCTCAATTTCTTTCTTCCCTCCCATCTCTGTTGAATTCCACATGCTAAATCCAACAGGAAGCTAGAGAGCCAAGAACCCTGTTGGTATAATCCATTCAGAAACACTTCTTAGGGCACAGAGAAAGGTGAAGAATGGAGTATTTGGAGAAGCAAATGGAAGAAAGATATCCAGCACACATATTTAAAAATCTATACTACTATGTTTTATTCAAAACATATACAGGCCAAAAAAGAGGATACATGGGCAAGGTTTCTCATTTAATTCAAAATTTTAAAAAATTCAACACAGATAACTCAAATAAACTATGAAAATTAAAATAAGTTACATGATAATAAACTGAATGTTTTTCACATTTCTGTTAGTGTTTTATCTTTCTAAGCTCTATTAAGCTATGGAGTTGCTTGAAAATATAAGCATACAGAAAAACTTCTGTAGAGAAGTGGCTAGTTTCACATTCTCCAAGCCAATGCAATCAGGAAAACACTAGTCTGAGAGAATGCACAGTCTCTAAACTGAGGAAGGATTTAATCAGATGAATATAGACTTTTCAAGAAAAAAAAACCTTGTATACATTGAATGTCTCAAAACTTGAATGAAAAGAAGTAAAGAAGAGAAACTTTTCAAAATCAGTTAAATAAGAAGTATTGCACAAACCTAAAACAAACAGCTAATATTTATTGAAAACTTTTCTCAATAAGCAATTTGTTAGGGAAAGTTAATATGTAGTTTCACATAATACAGCATTACTAAGAGATAGAGGATTATTAACCCCATTTTACAGATGAAGAAGTGAGTTTGGGGAGTTTAAGTCATGGTCTAGCTAGCCCATACAGCTAGAAAATTGGGTAGACAGTAACAGAATTTAGCTCTGCTGGATACCAGAACCAACTCAATAGCAATATTGGTACATTACAATCTTTTAATTAAGAAAACTCAAGAAAAGTTAACTCAGTAAGGAAAATGTCTATATTTGTATCCAAAATGTATCTAAATGATAAATCTTCGGCATTTAAGAAATTTTAAGGTTTTCACCTTTTAATTCTGGCAAATTACAGTATTCCTGCCAGGCCTCTGAGCCCAAGCCAAGCCATCGCATCCCCTGTGACTTGCATGCATACACCCAGCTGGCCTGAAGTAACTGAAGAATCGCAAAACAAATGCAAATGCCCTGCCTCGACTTAACTGATGACATTCCACCACAAAAGAAGTGAAAATGGCCGGTCCTCGCCTTAAGCGATGATATTATCTTGTGAAATTCCTTTTCCTGGCTCATCCTGGCTCAAAAAGCTCCCCGACAGAGCACCTTGTGACCCCCCACTCCTGCCCGCCAGAGAACAACCCCTCTTTGACTGTAATTTTCCTTTACCTACCCAAATCCTATAAAACGGCCCCACCCTTATCTCCCTTCGCTGACTCTCTTTTCGGACTCAGCCCGCCTGCACCCAGGTGACATAAACAGCCATGTTGCTCACACAAAGCCTGTTTGGTGGTCTCTTCTCACGGAAGCACATGACAATTCCTACTTTATTCAAATTTATAGTTAACATCATATGAATTATGTTATTAATCAGATTAAAGACAGACAATTTTTCTGTCAAAGTTACCTTTTTTTCTACAATTCAACTAAGAACTATCTTTGTTGATTCATTGGGTAGATTCTTTATGCTGACAATAAAAGTTAAGTAGGCTAGTAGTGTTATGCCCAGACCGTTTGTTCCCCAAAGACCACCAGAGTCCAGAGTCAAAGCCAAGCGGCAAGGATCTTTACTACAAGTTCGAACTTGGTCCCTCTATTCCACAGCATACAGGAGGGCCTCGAACAATGCGAGTGCTTGCTTTTTATAGCCCGATGTAAACAGGATATGTAAAGTTACAGGGAACAAGGAAATTCTCTCGGTTACAGCATTACAATTGGTTAACATTATACATTTAGCATTCCTTATCGGAGATCTCCCAGGTGATGTTTTTCTGAAGTTTGAAAGAAATATGGAGGAATGTGTTTGTGCTGGACTCAGGAAGTTGGGAGATATATGGGGGATGTGCCTCATTCCTTTCAGTAGGCAAAATACTTTGGTACTTTGAAAAAACAGGATTATATTTCCAAGAACATGGCTGATATAATACTACAACATAAGAGTAGAAAAACATATATAATGCGAATAATTTATAAAATGTCTTAATTTTTGTATTTCTCATATGGTGCCATCAGCTATTTAAATTATATGTTCAAGAGTAATGAACTTTTTTTGCTTTGTATATCTAATTATCTTAAAAATTATATGTATCAAAACATGACATGCTATAATTCATCAAGTGATATAATACAGGACAGTAAATCATGATGTAATAGATCATTTGCCATGGCTCAGTGCTTTTAATAATGATGTAATATAAATTTATATGAAAGTATGTTAAATACACATAAATTTTAAATTCAGGTCTCTTACTAGTTTAAGAATGGAAACACACTAAATATTAAGTATTGATCTTAATTTTTTAATAAAGGGCCACTATAATATTCTAAAGAAGAAAATTTATAATATAAAACAGTATTTTTATCATTACACTTCATAGAAATTTCATTCTTATGCCCTTCATACATCTAAATCTCCCACATATAATAATAAAAATCTTTATGATCTATGGATAATTGCGCTGGATATGTATAATCAACCCTCAATTATAATTTCAGAGGCAGGAAAGAAATCACATAGACAAATGAAATTCTCAGCTAAAACAAGAATCAGAGAATCATGGAATTTAGAGCTGAAAGAGACCTTAGAGATCAGCTACTCCAACCCCCTCATTTTACATATGAATAAATCGAGCTCTGTGAAATTAAGGAACTTTCCAAAGGTCACATAACAAGTTTTTGATGAAGCAAGGATGAGTGTTCTTTTGGTTCAGGCTTTTCCCTTAGTTCTACGCTGCCTGTGAAGAAGTCCATCCAGCTGAAATCGACCTAGTGACTTAAAAACATCTAGAGACACTCCATTGCAGTCTTCTCACTGTGCCGACCACATTACTTTAAACTCGTTCTTAGCAGATGAAAATGTTGTTCAAAACTACTCGTTGTTTGTAAGAGTTACAAGGTTGCTCCGAATATTATTTATTATTGCCTAATGAAAATAATTAATTTTTGCTGAGTTTAACACCCTTCTAACTAGAGTGTTCCAGTGGAGATGTGAGGGACAGGAAAGGCAGAAAAGCCAAAGAAAAATGCACTCGAGTAAATGTTCTTGAGAAAACTCCAAAGAAACAAAAAGGAATTTGTTCATTCATTTATTTAACATCCTTTCACTAAGTACTTGAGTGTTAGTTATTTCCAAACTTTCCTTCTGATAAGATTCCCTACCACCACTCTTAAGGATCCTAATTCAGTAGCCAGGGTAAGCCCAGGAATCTGCATCCTTAACTGTGATTCTTATAGTTAGACAAATTTGCAGAAACTGTTTACTATGTAAAAGCAACCACTACCCCACAGAGAATATAATGATTTATAAGACAGAGACTCTAGCTTTGTGGAATTTATAATCTAGAAGTAGAGATAAAGGTACAAACAAATGATAGTGAGCCTGCATCTGATGAGAAAGGAAAACTTCACAGGATGTGAACAGTGAGTGAAATTGTTAGAGACAGAAATGAAAAGAGCACTGCATATGGTGGGAATAGCATGTGCACAGTTAGACAATAGGCATACACATAGATGGGAGAGAAGGAGGAAGGAAAAGTATAGAGCCAGTTTGTCAATAAGTGGAATGAGGTCTGTCTACACTTATGATTCATGAAGAAATGGAGGTGGAGATTGGGCTAGAATGTCATTTGAGGATCAAATCAAGGATGTAAACATCTACACTAAGAAATCTATGAATGTCTTTGAGTATGGGACCAACCTGATCACAGTCAAATGTTTGAATCTTTCATCTGAACCACAGATTGTTATGATTAATTGGACAGGGGAAAAAGTAAAAGATACAAAAACCATTTTGTGAGTTAGATGGCTAACTGTTAATTTTCAGACTGAATTAAACCTTCAGAATGTTTCCAAGACTATTAATCTAAATTTCTTGTTTCAAATACCTTCAAGCAAATTTTCAGAGCTGTCATAAAATTATGAAGGATGCCTCAGGAGTACCTACTATATCCCTATGCAATTTCATGTGTCAGGATCTTGCAGGACTAGTGAAAATCTATCCAATTCTTAGAGACCTCCAAAGCAACTCATTGCAATGTTTAATAATTCTCACTGTCAGAAAATATGTTTTAATATATAATCACAATCTCTCTTCATCTGTCCCACACTTTTCTGTTCAGTAGTCACTGGATAAGATAAATCATTACTATTGTTGATCCTATCATGTCACATAGGCCATTAAGTTACGTCTTTCTCGCCTACCCTAAAACTAATAGCTCAATTCTATTAAGTTCTCCTTATGGTTCTTATTTTTCCTGCTCTTGTTATCGCTAGTTTTGCTAAGCCACAGGCCTAACTATGTCTGTGTCTTGAATAAATGTTAGCCTTTTTTAAGCAACTAAAGCACCATTTTTATAAAGCAGTAACATTTAAGTATCTGAAAAAATAATTTATGTAAAACAAAATATAAATATTTTGTGTATTTTGTTATTCTAATTTTATAGAGAAGAAACAGAGATGTAGTGGTGTGACTTATACCAACTCACATAGTGGCAGTGTGGCATTCTAAGACCTGTTGGCTCCAGGTAAAATATTATATACTGTGTTATCCTACATTTTCATGGAATTAAAAATCCACATGATAAGAAGCACATTTTAGGGAGCAAGATGATGAGTTTAATTTGAAGTGAGTGTGGCACTTCTAGGAAAGATCTCCAGCTGGCAGTTGGATACACAGGTTTGTATTCAAGGAGTAAACCAGGCTGGAAGCTATATTTGAAAATATAACAAGGCCGGGCGCGGTGGCTCAAGCCTGTAATCCCAGCACTTTGGGAGGCCGAGACGGGCGGATCACGAGGTCAGGAGATCGAGACCATCCTGGCTAATATGGTGAAACCCCGTCTCTACTAAAAATACAAAAAACTAGCCGGGAGAGGTGGTGGGCGCCTGTAGTCCCAGCTACTCGGGAGGCTGAGGCAGGAGAATGGCGTAAACCCGGGAGGTGGAGCTTGCAGTGAGCTGAGATCCGGCCACTGCACTCCAGCCTGGGCGACAAAGCGAGACTCCGTCTCAAAAAAAAAAAAAAAAAAAAAAGAAAATATAACAAACACTGGGTGTTGAGGAGATCACCCCACTTTGTGAAACCAGCAAAAAGAACAGTATCTGAAGAATAGATAGAGTGAAAAAAAAAATGGTCAAAATGTAGGAGAAGGTAAGGAAAGAAGATATTTCTAGAAGAGAGTTGTTAGCCATGAGCTGGGAAGTAAATAGATTAGGAGTGGTGATAATGAGATGAGGCAAATCCTCTAATAAGTGTGCCAGGGAAAGGGTGAGAAGATGGGTCTCTAGAAAAAAGAAACATGGAAAAACGAGAAGAAATTTAACCATGGTTTTAATGCTGATATTAAGAAAGTGGAGAGAAAAAGAAATATACAGTTGAAATGGGGAATAATCAAGGAAATGAGGTCTTACAAAGAGGTACATCCAGAACACTGAAAATGGATTTGCTTTAAGAATGAGAACTTGCTCTTTCTTCTTGTTGGGGGTAAGGGTGAATATGATGGTAGAGAGTGTTTTATTTAATTTCTAGCATTTTCTCTGTAAAGCAGATATTAAAACCATTTGCAGAGTGATGAATGTTGTGGTTGCCTAGTAAATTTGAAAGATAAGTTTTAGAATAGGTACAGCAGGTAAAAAAAAAAAAAAAAAAAAAAAAGCAACCGAAGAAAGGGCTGCTAGAGATAGCACGATGCACCCAGTTGAGATTGGAGGTCATAGATTGTGGTGGTTATGCAGTGCGATTTTCTTTTCATCAGCACTCAGCAGACTGTGTATAGTTTAGGGAAAGAGGGATAATTGAATGTATTTAGAGTTAGAATTTTGAAGAGCAAACAGAAATCAGAAAGGAGATAATTGGCAAGAGACTGAGTGAAGTGATATGATGCACATTCTCCACTGGGTAGTAAAGCAGGTAGAGGCAGGAAGGTTTAATTATACGAAAGAAAAGTATGAGTCAAGGCATTACAAATCTTGACTTTGTTGAAGTACAAGTATAAAAAGAAATTTGTCTTTAATCAGAACTTTGACAACTATGGTTTATAAATAATTTTAATCTCTAAAAGCAACATCTGGTAAAAATACCCAGCTTTGCAGAATAAGTTTAGGATTTGGTGACATCAGCCTGTAGGCACAAACTGCCTGAGTCAAAAACATTAAGCATGCAGTTCATACTATACGAAATAATGTAGTCTTTGGCAAACTATTAAGTCATATTTTTTTTTAGAAACCTCAACATGATATGATATATTCACTAGATTATAGGGTTCACAAGTGTAAGATGTAAAATATCTTTTAGATCAACTAACACAACAGCGGTTCTCAAACTCTTGTCTCCAGACCAGCAGAATCAGCATACCATAGGAATTTGTTAGAAAGGCAAATTCTCTGCCACCCACTCTTCTGCCGAATTAGAAACTCTTGGAGTGGGGGCCAGTGAACTGTGTTTTAATAAGCCCCCCAGGTGAATCTGATGCTCACTGAAGTGTGAGAACCTCCACAGTACAGTAATCTCAACATGCAAGTTGATTGGTCAAAAAGGTCAGCCTGGATTTTTCTCTAATAATTATGATTTTAGCTTATATTATCTACCAAAATGTTTTCAAAAACCATAATTTCAAACCAATATCTTACTAACAAGGACAGATTAGCCAGGATTAAAATTCAGTGAAAGTACATCCCCAAATAAGAAGCACTCTACTGATCTGAATAAGGTTGTTAAAGTGGGGGAAACAGAACAAAACAGAACAGAACAAAAACACTTCAAATTTAGATAGAATCCTCTTGGTTCATGTACCTTTGGTGACTTTAGTTTCTTCAGCTTTGCTGTTGAAGGGTATGTTAGAAATAAATATTGTTAGGCAGGAATCTAGACACGACATGGCGGCGCCACCCGGCGTAGCAGGCCCTTTGTTGGAGACTTCCCTTCCTCTTTGAACGCACCCTCAGACTTGCATACATCAGAGGTTCCGGCTGGGCAACCACACTCCCCCATGACCTGCAGCTGACCTGCATTCCACAAGTTCGTAAACAGCAGTTTCCGTTGACAGTTTCCAAAGATCCCTTCCTCATGACCCTTACTCAACTCCTGCCCTAGTAGTTTCAAGACCTCCCAGGCCCTGTTTCACAACCAGCTTCCCTACCTCTAGGGCTTTAAAAAGCCCCTACCCTCCTCCCTCAGTGTGACTTCCTCAGCCCACACCTTTGGACTGAGGAACCTCGCCCGCAAGTCCTAATAAAGGCTATTCTCACTGCCATTTGCCTTGTGTCTTCGTTACTGGTTCGGCTCCAGCCTCAGTTTACCTTTACAAATATTACAATCCATAAGAGAAAGAAACCAAGGACTTTCACAGACAGCAGTAATGACTATGTAATTTAAACAAAGTCCCAGGGCTAGTGAAATGGCACTTGATGGGAATTTCAGGGGCCTTCCTTCCATTCTGCCTTCCAAGTGAAGGTTGTAAGGAAATCCTAGGTACATTGTTCATTACCCTTTAGTTGATCTGGCAGCATTACGGAAGGAGGAGGGGAAAGGAAAGAAAGAGGAAGGGAGAGAGGATACAGAAGTGTGGGAAAGAGAGTCTGAGACGGCTACTAGAGAAAGTAATTGACTGGTAGAGCTATAAAGTTTCTACATGTGGAAAAAAAAATCAAATCTTGATCCCGGGCATAAAGTCTCTATGAAGCTAAGTTACAGTTCAAGAAAATTCAGCAATATAGATGTCATGGTATGACAAACAACATTATGTTTTCTTGTTGAATTATATCTTCTACTTTTGCTTTCTTCAGCAACTATAGATAAAGATCATTAAGACAAAAATGAAGTATCCAACATAAAATGACTTTCCAGTATTCCCCGAAATAAGTTCCTTTGAAATGAGTTAGAAGAACACGTAAATAAAGAATATTTTTAATAAGAGTTGACTGTTAATAAATCTCTCTCAGTAGATAACTCATTACATCCCACTAAGATGGAACTCAATAAACATGAATTAACAGATTCATAGGGAAAGGAAAACAAGATTTTAAAAAACCATTTAAAGTCTATTATGACCTAATATTTTCTTTAACACATTTAATTTACAATAGAATGTAGTAAAATTTTCATTGTTTACTTTAAACTTTCCATTATAGGAGTACTTTTTATTGCAATTTTTCAAATTAATTGCTAGTGGTTAAAAAAATCTGACAAAATATACAGTAATTTATTTTTTACTCTCAAATTTAGAATGCTATTCTTGTGACATGGTGAATTAACCCATGAAGGTACTGTAAATTCAGAAATCACTAATATTATGAGCAGATAATATTCAGAATTTAATTAGATAATTGGTATATAAACAACTGTGAACTGTGAATATTGTTATGGCCTATGGACTGCAATAAAACTATTCTCAGTCATTTATACTCTATAGTATTTTAGATGCTAAGCCACTGCATTTGCATTTCTGTAGCAAAGGATTTCGTTTTCTTGAAACATGTTATGGCCTGGCCTCATTAATTCAGAAATTTAAAAAAATACAATTAAAGAAAGTCTTCAGAGGTTCTAAAGGGCTATGAATTTTGGAGTGGTTAATGGCATGAGTGTTATTAGCTTAAATTCATCCTGTTGCTTTGGTAGGTTATTTGGAACTATTCATATTTTAATCTAAGAATTTTCTTGTAATTCCATTGGACTTCTTTAAGATATATTTTAGGCCAAAAATAGTGTTGTAATTATAAATCATATGAAAGTGAAATACATATCTCTGTATTGTACTCTACATTAGCTAGTATATTTCTAAAGTCTTTACTTTTTTATGAGACCATTCTAGTTGAAAATAAAATAGCTAGTTATTCACAATGGGTGTGTAGCTATATCTATAATATTTCTTCATGATTTTCCTGCTGTGGAAATTTGTACTTAACCTTTGAACTTAAGTTTTCTTTATATCATATTTACATATTTCACTTTTTGAAATATGTGGACAAGTTGTTTTGTTTAACATACTCTACAATATAAATATCTTACCTTAGGTACCATACCATGTATTACAGGATCAACTGAAATCTGCTATTTTTACATGATTTCACAACACATTTTGTAATAGTACATAGATGCCATGTGATTTTAAGAGTTACACATATAGGAATTTCATTTGCTAAATGTGACATATTTCAACTTACACAAAATTACAAGATGATAGTATGCCAATACTCTTAGGCCAAAAAGTTTTGTCCCTGAAACAATTGAAAGCAATCCTTTAAAATACTTTCTTGTATTTTTCATTTTCTTGAATGAAAAAAATGAATAATAAAACTTAACAATAATTTAATATTAATACGGATAAGTTAAACATAAAACTGCATTGTCATATTAATGGGTAAAGGTTTTTTGAAGTATGGTCAATTTATTGATTTGAGCATGTAAAACTGTTCCTGTTACTTAGGCAGCTTTCTTTTGTTACATCAAGAATGGTAATTTTATTGAGAAAGGCACAATAGAAGATGATTGATTGTCTGCTTTTGTCATGGAGATGAATTATTGCAGAATGCATGCATGAAAAAATAAAAGCATTGTTCTATAAATTGGCCCTTGATGCTTTGTTCATTTGAGTTCATTGTTCATAGACTCTAGCATGAGCTAATACTAAATAGCATAGTAAATAAAAGCTTTTTTTTTTTTTTGCTAAAGCAAAATTACTTTCTTCACTAATGAAACTCAGCTTTATGAAATCACAGTGTCTGCCAGTGTGCTACATTTAAAATGTATAATTTAATCTATGCCAAAAGCTGAGTAGTAACAGAAAGTTTGCATAGCTATTATCATTTTATTAAATTAGTAATAAGAGTGCATAATGAAAAATGAAAAACTTTTTATTTAAAACTTAATGGGAAAGCAGCACACAAGCAATACAAATTAAAAAGTGGTACATTTAATTTTAGATAGTTGAATAAAATCTATTAAGAAAAAATATAATTGTCAGTAACCATTGAATGACTTCAATAACTTTTTAATCAAAAAATTAGAATCATGACTATCAAATTTTCTAAGACTTATAAAAAGATAAAATATTAGAATACAAAAACATCAACCGTTATATCTCTAAAATAAGACATAAAATACTACTTTTAAATAGATGAATGTCATGCCAATTTAGCATTAGCTTCTTAGAGAAATTATTTCTTTTTATTTGAGGCATGAATACCTGAATACCATCTAATGTAATTAATCTGTTGTTTTATTAAGTTTGGTTTTCAGAAAGATTTTAATGTCAATGACAATCAATCTCTCCAGCTATGCTACTTTTAACCTAGTTTTTTCTTTTCTTTTCTTTTCTAGTGCACTGTGATTTGCTGAGAGACAGAGCACTTCATTCTAGATACAGCTATCACCTGGTGTTTGCTAAATCACTGTGAAATTCTTGCAACAGCTGTTTGTTCCTGGGGAAACATTCACTTCATATTGCAGCAATAAACTGATCATTGCCAATTAAATGCCCATTAATTGTGTAAGCAAGGATTACTGCCAGATGTTTATATTAGAAAGAAAAATATCCTTTGCTATTTATTTTCCACTTATAGCCATCCCTTTTCATGTAGACAATTATGTATATAAGTTTTTTTATAATATGCCACAAATTTCAATTTAGAAATTAATAAAATAATCTCTCCATAGGTTTGATCTAGCAGAAGATAGGCTAGGATAAATCACACATGTAATAAAAAGAATAAATTTGGGCAGAATCACTTTTGCTACATAAAAAATATGACTCAAATGTTTTGGTTTATTTGCTACATTCTATCTTTCCTAGAAGTTGTCTTTATTTTCCCTTTATTCTATTTGGAATAATAAGCCCATGAAATTGTATTTTTTAAAGTTGAGATAGAATAAATTCTCTCCCATAGTCTATTATGGAGAAGAAAACTGTAAAAATAAAGAACCCATATAAAATAAAAGCAGGTGGTGTTTTGTAGAATTTTTGTTAAATCTCACCACCTTTGCATTTACCTGCGGCTTCATTCTATCTCAAAATATTATTTAAGTTATTCTCCAAAATGCAGTAGTGATGAAAATGAAACATGCACTTAATAATATGTTGTCTCAAGTAATTTATTTTTCAACACCAAAACAAAATGGGAAATAAAACACCAACCCATAATGAATATATTTATTACCTCTTTTAGTGTCTAAATAAATAGTGAAAGTTAAAGAAAAGTGCTTCCATGGCAATACACACATATAAATCATGTTTTTTTAGACAGGAGAGCTTTCACAGAATATATCATATACATATTTTGCTGCAGTTGTGCCTTCATGTTTTTATAAGGAATAGCAAATTCATACACATATCCTCCCTGTTAGCATCAGTGATCCCAGACCCTCACATCCCAACCATACAATGTATGCAAACAACAACAACAAAAAGATTAGGTGGCGTTCTGTTCCTCACCATATCGAACCACACCTCCTCTTTGGAAGGTGATCACAGGACACATTCAGAGCTGCGGAAGACATGAAACAGTAGCATCTGGCTCCTTAAATATCTCCACAGGCATTTGTAATGGCATCTTTGAAGTTTTCTCTGCATCTGTCACATGTTTAGACTGCACATTGACTGCCCCAGCTGAGCACGATTTTGATTCTTTGAGACTTTGAATAGTGTAATCTGTTTAAGAATAAGGCTCGGGAAAATCCCTCATAATATCCATACACAAGCTCTTTCATGATTAAAAAAAGGGGGTCCTCATTCCCATAACTGTTATTTTTTTATGCTGAAATGATGCCAGCCTTTGAGTTAATAATACAGCCTACAATTACATTCCAGCTTTGCACATATTTTTTTTGAGAACCTGTACTCAAAAATCACATCTTGTCTACTTTTTTCTAACCAGTGTTATAGAAATTACTACTTGAGAAGAAGGCCTCTGTAAATGTGATGTGTGCATAATCGTCTTGGCAGTCGATTATAAAAGAAATCTGACCACTGTCAACTCACTTTGAAAATCATCTTTGATTCAACTTATTGAGCATCAAGTGCAGAATATAAGAATAAAGGGTGATTTGACTTAAACGGTGGTTTGAGTGCTATTGACTTTGCATCTATTAAATTAATATGCTTCTCACAATTAAGTCATGAGGCCTCCACTGAACCCACCTCAACATGTGTAAGACTATTTCCTACTCTTAATGGTATCCTCAAGATATATCAAACGCCCATAAATACAAATTAAGACTATTAAGTATGGGTTCATTCTCTCCAACTCCAAGGTTTCATTATTTTAAAATTGTGAAAATCAACCAAAACTGTCTTTTGTGTCTCTAAACTCAATATTTCTATTTCATTTTCCTCAGATGAGAAAATTACCTCATAAGTTTATTGACGGTTGAATATCAAGAGCTTACTATTTTACTCTCTCTTAAAGCTTCCTGTTTTAAAAGAGGACCACATGAAAGAAATGCTTCACACTAAATCATGACTAATTTGAGCATGTGTGCACATACCTGCACACCCACACACAGACACACAGACACACACACACACCCCCCCAAAAACAAACTGAAAATGAAAAAAACAACAGCTGTTTTAAGGCAGAAGGTTTTTTGAGTCACAGTGAATTATATCATTTTGGACATCATTTTCTCTTTGCTTATGAGATTACCTGGACAGAATTTGTTACTTTGTATAGTTCACAAAGAGGTTTGTGGGTCTTTTTTTCTTACTTAACAAAAACAGCACCACTACTTAAAGAATGTAAAAGTAAAAATAAGCATCAGGAAAAGTTGCCAAAATACTGCATACTCATATCTTGAACACAGTAGGTTGTCATGAGACATCAAGCTTTTTATACAAATGAGTTAACCTTATGAATGTCAGTAATCAAAACCCTGGAGTGAGGCTTAGTATGAGACACTAACAGGTATGAAACAGCTGGGAGAAACTGGGAGTGCTTGTAAAGAAGAGGTTCAGATGCACACTACATTCCATATGAAGAGAATTCATAGTACTCAACTTATCTTTCTGAAGTGCTTTCACTCTACTTTCACTCTACTTTGGGGAGCATGTCACTATAGAATGCGTAGTAGCTTCTTTCTAACCTCCTTCTGCCAACGTGAAAGTGATTCTCTTCAAAGTCTTAGATTACTAAGGAATTATATCCACCAGAAAGGTTACAGTGCATTGGTATAGCTTTGTTACCTAATGTTTGTGACTTTCATTATATGCCTGTTTGATACACAGATGTACAAATTTGCTCACCTAATAGCATGCAGATGTGTCTTTGCATTCACACATATGGGTCTCTTAATTCAGATTTGGATGAATGGTTGAACTAAAATGTCAGGCTTGGTCATTCTGATTGGATACAGGTCATGTTCCCAAATAGAATGCAAAAAGGTCAGAGTGTGCTACTTGTTGTTCCCAGAAAACACAATGATGACAGACCATAAGAGGGAAGTGTGGGTCCAGCGATTTAGAGACCACTGGGACTTCACAAATTAAGAACACAGAGAAATGTCTACTGTGAACTCATTTGGCTACCATGGTGCATCTGTAAGTGACAAAAGTCACTTTAGGCGTTAGTTGGTAGGAAAGAGTGTGAAGCATGAGAAATTTGTTCTCAGAGAATACTTTATCAGTCTCGCTTCAATCTTTATTACCAAGCATCCATGCCATACAGTTTCTTTCTTATTTCCCTTATGAGTAACTGTGGAAGAATTCTGAAATAAAGTGTTGATTTTTATGACTATTTAAAAAAAACTTGGATGACAAATTAATTCACTTGATATCCAAAGAATTACTATTTAGAAGGATAGGCTATAAAAGACTATAGGAGAACGATTCTAGAGATGTCAAAGGAAAATATACACAGACAGCTTTAGAGAAAATACTCAGTTATTATTTTTAATGTAATCATTTATTTATTCAATGAACATTTACTACATTACTATTATGTTACAAGAATTGTGAGGAAGAATAGTGTAGTGGGAAAAAATACTAATTTGCTAATGGTTTTAATTCTGGTTCTTTCACTAACTGGCTGCTAACCAAGAATAGGCTACTCTACTTTAATGAGCACTAATTTTCTCATTTGTAAAATAAGAAGAGTAAAATAGTTAACTAAGTATCTTCCAGCTCTAACACTCATTACTGCATTTTTCATTTTTCAATCAGACAGTGCGTCATATTGTACATTTAGCCCATGGGTCTCCAGATTGCTGCTCCAGACTCCTCAAACTGAGTGATGCATTTCCTACTCTGACAATCAAGTTCATATCATGAGATTCCTTTGATGCTAGTCTTTAAATACAAAAATGTTGGAAAGGGAGAACACCTAATATTTGAACAGGGAGCACACAAAAAAGAGAGGCTACAGAATACAAATAGTACTGCCTCATTCCACAATGAAAACACACCTCCAAATTTACCACATGAATCTGCCAATATCCCATGTGTGTTTCATGAGACATTATTTCCACAATATTCTCCACAAGAAAGAGTTTGGTGGCCAGGTGCAGTGGCTCACACCTGTAATCCCAGCACTTTGGGAGGCCAAGGTGGTCGGATCACAAGGTCAGGAGATTGAGACCATCCTGGCTAACACAGTGAAACCCCATCTCTACTAAAAATACAAAAAATTAGCTGGGCATGGTGGCAGGCGCCTGTAGTCCCCATACTCGGGAGGCTGAGGCAGGAGAATGGTGTGAACCCGAGAGGCAGAGCTTGCAGTGAGCCGAGCTTGCGCCACTGCACTCCAGCCTGGGAGAGAGAGGGAGACTCTGTCTCAAATAAAAAAAACTAACAATAAAATGAAAAAATTAAAAAAAGAAAGAGTTTGGTGACCAAATGTGTCTAAAACGTTCTCTACACTACCAATCTTATAAGCTCAGGAATGACAATTCTGAGAAGACTTAAAGTTAAAAATAACCGTTTAATGCTTACCCTTTCCAAACTTATCTAAGCACATGACTACAGAATCCAATTTAGAAGACATTGTAGTAGAAAATAAAACTAATATTTGGCCTAATGGATTTCTTAGGAAAAAAAAAAAAAAAAACCTAAGAAAGTTAAGACTAAACCCCAATGAAGATTCCGTAATGTGGCCTTCATAGAAAACCATGTAGCGAAGGGGGTGCTCTTTTACCATCCATGCCAAAAACCTATGTACATGGGATATGGGTCAAAGGGAAGTGAGGTGAGTGCCATATATCCCTCACTTTTTAAGTAGGGCAGAACTTTAACATGAGAGGCTACTATTGCTGCAAAGAACACAAGTGTTTTAAGTATGGACATGGAGTACAGTGAAACCTTCTCATAAAGTTTCATTGGAATGAGATTTTAGATATAATTGGATTTAATCTTGAATCTCATCTTCCATCCAGCAGGCTTGGGAATGGCAAAAAGGAGGTAGAAAGTAGATCCCTGCCTCCACAGTATCCTGTCTACCCGACTCAGATTGGAACAACAAAATGGGCAGTGTAATTCATTTTGTGAATCATTCCCATGGGACTGTTAACAGCCTCCATTAGTATATAAACCAGAGCACACGAACACCACCCAGGTGTTGTCAAACCATTACCAGGCTACATTGGAATCCCTCAGAAGCATCCAGGGAACTGATGAACAGTTAGTATCCAAACTGACCCCAGCCATGTCATTCCTCTTGCCAAAATATGATTCCACATCCCGATTGACTTTTTTTGGACTCAAGTTATCACTTACCGTTAAAGTTTTAGTGTATAGGAAATTAAAATCCATTATAAGGAAATCAGTGGCCATGAACATGAATGCTGAACAACTTCTCTGCAAGAGATGTTTTGAATAGTTCCTTAGTAACCACCTCTTGGCCTTTTGCATCACTGTGAAATGCTTTTGCTGCAAATGTATAGAAAAACCAATAAATGGTGTCTTAAATAAAAGGAGTTCATTTTTTCTCACATGTAAAACAAAACAAAAAATAGCTAATGACACTGAATACCATCTAACTAGCTCAATAATTCGAGTCCAATATATCTAATTTTGGCCTTTCCCTCACTGATGCAAGACTGCTCCTATAGCTTAGGCATCATTTCTATGTTCAAAGATGGGCAAGGGAAAAAGCAGCATCAACAACAGTCACTTTCTTACTGAAAGTAACAGGTTTCCCAGCAGGCTACTTGGCACACAGTGGCAAGGGAGCCTTGGATGGCATGTGTCAAAAGAAAGGAAAGCAAGAATTGTCAAAGGATGCTGAGTAGCTACTAAGAACAATATATCTCATCTAAAATCAGTTCACTTTCTATGGTTATAATTACAAAGAGCCTTCAAAACCAAAAAAATAAAATAAAATAAAGCTTGACGAAAATATCTAAACAGTGACTCTACAACATTTGTTTCAATCCTAACAAAAGAGAATGGCTTTCAATTTTAGTTTAAAGCAATGTTGTTGATTTTTTTTCTACCTGAATGGTTTGCAAATAACAGTGTTTTACATGGCAATGTTAATCCAAAACAATGTCAGGTTCCATTGATGAAATATCTATGAAGGAATTTGTGACAAGATCATGCAACTCCCAGGTTTCTTTCTTTGCTGATATTTCTTTTATTATTTTGCTAATTTTTCTTCCTGGTGTTTCTAGGCCATCCTCAGTTGCCTATTGTCTCAATAGGATTTTTTAAAACACCACTTTTACTGTCTAAAGTATTCTGATTTGGGCAATAAATTACATGGTAACTCACTCCATCCATCATTCTCCCTATGCAAATGATTCTCAAATTTATATTATTATACCAACCATGCACCTGACCCAGAGAACTCCATTGAGAGTGGCCTACTTGACATCTCCAAAATGCTCCTCTGAAACTCCACTATCCATAAACATGCCATCCATTTAATGATTTTTAACACTGACTATCAATGAGGCACCTGAGAGATCAGACAAGGGCTCCAGCAGTTTCTGTTAAGTGTGTGCATAAGCTACTTACTTAGCTCTGCTCCATGTGCTTCCACATTTAGGGACAATCCCAATCCCTAGATATTTGGGATTGGTATTGCTTGACATAGAAAAGGGAGACAGCAAAACAAAGCTTTTGGGAGAACATATTGATGCTCCAGCCAGACTCTTTGCTAGAATGACAGATAATTTAAAGCCATCAAGTAAACATGCTATTGAATGGGCTTGTGAGAACCACAGATTCAGAATCAACTGTTGGCTTCCTGAAGAAAATGGTTAGAGAAGTGTAGAAATGTGACATGTGCCAGAATTACTAAAAGTTAGAAAACCGTGCATCTCTTCACTAGGACTTTGAAGGCAGCACTGCACTTCCGTGTCCCCTCTGCTAACTTTTAGCCCTTGCTATAGCCAAGACTGTTGACAAAGCAGAGAAAAACACTCCCATCAGGCATGAGTCATCTATTCAGCAGAGTAAGCAGAAATTAAGATTTAATGTTGCCCTTATCTGTTACCCCCAACAGATAAGTCATCACTTTATTCTTACCATTAACCTCCTATTTGTCTAAACTTTCATATTCTCTCACCTCTACAAGTGTAAGAACCCCTTCACTGCCCTGCCAGCATCCACTCCTGCTGCCCCATTCCACCAAAACCAAACAGATATTTTAAAATAACAATCCATTGATGTTTTTTGTCTACTTAAAACTCATCAATGATTTCCAACTGCTTTTAGGATAAAGATCCATACCTTTACTATGGTCTACAAGACTCTTCATGAGCTAGTTTATGTTTATCTATAAATTATCACTTTAAAACCATATTCTCAAATCCTTTTCTATCCTGGATTTTGTTCTTTGACAGAAGCATTCTCCCTTCCATCTCATGTCCTCTGAATACACTGTTTAATGTTCCTGGGATAAACTCTACCTTTTTTTTTTTTAAAAAAAGTTAACATCTATCATCTTTCAGACCATGGCTCAGACATTTCTCCATTTCCTCAGGGAACTCTTCCCTAAACCCTAAGCCTAACCCTCTCATACTGCAAATGTGCTCTTATACTTTCACAAACTTTTCATTCGCAGAATGTATCCTTGTATGACTCCTGGATCACAATCATCTCCCCCATGCCTTTATGGGGAATATTGTATCATTTTGTGTATTTTGTATGCTTTTTCTGAGTATGTGTATGCTTTTTTCTGGGGAGTATTGTATCTTTAGCACTGTGCTTACAACATAGTAGATTTTCAATAAATATTTGTCAAATGAATGCATGAATGAATATAAATGTAATACATATCTTATTGTAGACCAGATCATGCTTAGTCCTTATTGTCAACAGACACTCCAAGTGAAAGTCATTCTTCCAAATAATAATCTTAAATGGTGGAATTATTACAGCTTCCCACCAAACCGTTTGTGATTTTCTTTACTCATACACTTACCCAAACTTATTTTTATATCCATTGACTATGATGCTGCTAGGTTAGTGACAATGATTAATCATTATGCAGAACAGCACTTTTAAATTTGTCTTAAAACTACTCAGTTTTCAAAGTGTCCCCTCATTGTATTAATGTAGAATTTTTAAATGTTACCTTATGTGACATTTTATGATTTTAGAGATAGTTCTTATAACCCTTTCCAATCACAGCAAACCCTGTGATGCTCCACACAGACTCCGTTTACCAGGCAGGCACATCTGTCTCCCAGTCTGTTTATCAGCCACTAGAAGTGTTGGCTTCTAACAGCTCACAGTTGACCCCTTCTCCACAGAATTGGCCTTGGCTGATGGGGGGCCTTCTCTCTTCTAGAAAAGAAGATAAAGTTCGTAGTCACCAGGTCACTGCATAACTAATACATCTTGACATATATAAAAGTACTGATTAAAGTTCTTTCCCAAAAACCATTTTTCTTCCTAATAAACTATTTGTCATTGACATTACTAAACAGCAAGGCTTGGTAAATGCCATTTCAAAATTTGGTTGCAGGATTGAGATTTTATAAAGGTAACTTAGTATATGTAGAGAGAGTTTTCCTCCTAGCTGCACAGCCCAGTGTAAATTCAGAAAGCAAATCATTCTATTTTTATGGTGTATTTAACAAATAAAGTTAGAATGAGTATGTCATTGGTTCATTTATATATAAAAAAATCAACATGGCACTACATATGAAAAATTACATATTAAAAATAGTATTAACTGTTCAACTCTTATTTTAGAAGCCAAGGGGAAAAGAAAACAAAAGTGCTAAAATGTAGTGGCTAAATCTTGTATTATGGGCCAACCAGCCTCAGTCACATACAGTTTTCTAAAGATCCAATAAGCATCCATCAATTAAAATAAGAGAAAAAGATAAACAACTCTTGTCAAGGTGGCTACTAATTTCAGAAATCTACCAAGCTACTCAGTCGTGATCCCTGGTGAATATAAGTGGTTGGTATATAACTGACTCTAGTTCACATCATATGGCAGATTTCAGTCTCAAAGGTCCCAGAGAAAGAGTGAACAGAGTCTCAATGTCAGAGATTGCAGTCAAGGTTTTTATTGAGGGAGCAGTTCTGAGAGGTCAATATCAATCCTCAAGCTGAAAGAAGTCACAGTGAGAAATAGGTAATGCAAAAGATTTAAGTTTGTTATCTAGACATTTGTATTATGGTAAGAACTTAACAAATACGTTAAATTAAAAATTTTCCCAATTATATAACCTATTTTATCTTCCTAAAATTTTAGTATCAAAAAAGTCTACTTTGAATATGTTATCAATAACCATAGAAATACTTTACTTAATTAGATTCTGTTCTATCTCTAAATTATGTTTAAGTATAAGAAGACAAGAATAAGGTAAGCTCATTATGCAATAAACACTGTATAATCTTCACAATTTGATTTATCCTCATACTGTATTTGACATTAGTATGTACAGCTATGTAAATGCCACCTTCTCTCTTTCATGTGTTTAATTCTTAAAGTTTTAGATTATAATATTAAGGAAACTACACATATTGAAATTAGTAATTTTTCTAGCAAAATATAGGATAAAATTTTTACCTAAAATGGGTTAAAATAAAACTGACTTATTCCAAGATGCTGATATAGCTAAGCAATAAAGATCTCTAAAATGAAAATTATTCCATTTATATTTCAGTACAAGTTTGTCATAAAATAAAATCAAACTCATGGTTATCCATTTGTTTTATTTATTTAGGGTAACGGACACATTCAATTCAGGGGACTTAAATTTGACCTTAATTAGTCATTCTTGCAAAAATGCTACTGTGTTTTTATTGTGACCCAAAAAATCTATAAACACACTCACACATGCACAGAGAGTCAGGCGGGAAAAGTTTGCTTTTGTTTTTTTAAAAAAATCTTCTGGGAAGAACATATAAATCAACATAATAAAATAATGAAAGTACTGTATATATTCCTCAATATTCAAGATAATGGAGACTATTACAAGTAATATCAAATTATTACTGTGGAAGTTTCTCTTTGAGAACACATTCCACTGCAGGAGCCAATTTTTACAGCTCCTCCTCAATGTTAGCGAAAATATAAACCAAAAAGATATCAGTTGAACAGTGAAACTGACTGAAATCCCTTTACAGGATCACCTGGCCTGTGATTGTTGCAGAGAAATGACGTCCCCAAACTGAAAGCCAAGTACTCTTTAGCAACTTAAGTATTGAGAACTGCCAGCACCTAAAACCTGATTTCCCAAGAGCCATCTGGGAAAATTGAGAAAAGGGTAAGGAAAATGTGGGTGGGTAATAGAGATGGTAGGAGAAAAATTAAGAATATATTTAAAAAATCCAAATAATGGGGAGTTTTTACTCTAAATAACATTACTTCTCCATATATGATATTTTGACATTACCTCTAGCCCCAAAGTGCCAGTTGTATTTAGAAAGTGTTTGCAATTAATAAACCAAGAAGGGATTCTAATACCCTCATCACTGTAACCCGCCTTAAAGGAAATCCTGCCCAGTAATTGTGTAAATGGGTCTTTTCCTAACAGTTGATAGAAAGATAATTGCCTAACAGGAATATTCAAAGTTATAAAGGCAGATTATAGTTTAGAGTAATCTTATTAAAAATCAAATTCACAACATCAACAGATCCTTCCTGTGCCATGTAATTACATTACAGACGCTTAATTGAAATAAACTGGAAATGAAACCTGGCCTAGCACAGGCATGTACTGATGGTTGAGACTCAGCAGGGTGGTGCTAGTTCATTAAATGTAGTCTTCACATATGTCTGGCCATTACATTTTAAGAAAATATTAAAAATAAGAACACTAACTCAATTAAAGTTGCTAATATAGCAATAGCTATATACAATTTCTCTTGTGTATGTAAAACACACTTGAAAACAATGATAACAAAAAGAGTTTATGTGAACAAATTTTGTTCCTGGTTAGAGATAAAGATTACATACAGAAAAATTAAGCATCGTAATGATAATATTTGAGTTTATATAAAACTAATTAGCAAAAAGTCCATATTACAAACATTTCTAGGCCATACATTTTGGTTTCTCTAAATGTTAAAATGCCACAGTTAAGCCTGCTAAACCTTCCGATGGCAACTTAAGCAGACCCGCACTCAGTGAAAGGCCAGAGCTAGAAGGTCAGCAACATCGTTGCTAACCCAAGCACTATCTACTCCAGATTCTCAAGCTTTTTAGAAAACAAGCAAAACAGAATTTTCTCATATTGTATCACCCCAGAGAGTGAATTTATCCAAGTCCAAACTTGACAACTTGTACCTTAAACTCTAATAAACTAACCAGGAAAGTGTGTTTTTGTCTGGATGTCTGGCATTGGGAGCAAGGGAATGAATAATCGTGGGACTATCTCTTTATATAGATTGTTACACAATCCAAACAAAGAAATACCCCTATGGGAGTGAAGTGATTTTGGGCCACTGTGCCTAACCAAGCAAAGGAAGGTTGGCGCACTCAAAGCGTCAAAGATAACAGGTGCAGCTGCAGCATCAGCAGTGAAGGTGGAAAGAGAAGACCAAGCCACAGGCCTCCAAACAAAGGGCTGCTCATAGAAGGGATATCCTTACCTCCTGCAATAGATTTGTGAATGAATTACTGGGAATAACAACATGAAGTGATCAGATTTCAATAATACTGTTTTCTATATGATTATGCATTGCTTAACGATGAGAATATACTCTGAGAAATGTGTTGTTAGCTGATTTTGTTATTTACCAACCTCAAGGAGTGTACTTACACAAACCTAGATGTTACAGCCTTCTGTACACTGAGGCTGTATGGTATAGCCTGTTACTCCTAGGCTACAAACCTGTACAGCACATTTCTGTACTGAATACTACAGGCAATTGTAACACAATGATAAGTATTTGTGTATCTAAATATATGTAAACATGAAAAAAGGAACAGTATAAATATAATATCATAATCTTATGGGACCACCATTGTATATGTGGTCAATTCTCGATCAGAATATAATTATGCAGCACATGACTGTATTACCATTAGGCAAGTTCAAATAACATATTCAATATGTGCTATGTTAGAATCACATTTATGGTATCTTTAAACTTCAGAAGAATAAACTTTAAAATTTTTGGCTGGACATGGTACAAACATGCTTGTACTATGTATATGGTAAAACAAAACTTTAAAAAATTGTGCTAAAAATAGCACAAAATACTAACAAGGGAATATATAGCATCTCTCTTTTAAAAATCCTAAAATAAATGCTTTGCTTAGATGTTGACTGGCTAACTTGCACTAAAAAATTTATCATCATTTACAGCTAAATATATTTTTAAATTGTTTTCATTCTTATGAAAAGGGAAGATATATCAGTCTGTTCTCACATTGCTAATAAAGGCACACCCGAGACAGGGTAATTTATAAAGAAGTTTAATGGATTCACAGTTCCACATGGCTGGGGAGTCCTCACAATTGTGGTGGAAGGCAAAAGAGGAGCAAAATCACATCTTACCTGGCAGCAGGCAGGAGAGAGAGCATGTGCAGGGGAACTCCCCTTTATAAAGCCATCAGATCTCATGAGACATATTCACTATCACAAGAACAGCTCAGGAAAGACCAGCCCTCACTATTCAATTACCTCCCACTGGGTCCCTCCCATGACACATGGGAATTTTGGGAGTTACAATTTGAGATTTGGGTGGGGACACAGTCAAACTATATCAGTAGACTTTTAAAAAATTTTTACAATAGATTTGCTAGAGCAATCTTCCTTCAAAAATGGAAATTTCATTTTTGTATAATTTTTATTTTTTTTAAACTAACAATAAATCAAATCCCTACAGTATTATTTAGGACCAACAATTAGTAGAAACACCTAAACAAATTAACTACAACATAAAAGGAATTGACTGACTCACCTAACTGGTGGCCTTTACAGTTGATTTGATTCAGCAACTCAACAATATCAACACTGAACCTAATTTGTTTTCTTCTCTCTACTCAGCCTTTTGTAGGGTCAGAATTATCCTAAGTCCGTTCTTACTTATTGAGACAAAATGGCCAAAGAACTTTCCTTGCACAAGGCATTCTTCAGGAGGAGAGAGCTTCTGTCTCCTGGAAAATCCAAAAAAGGCTGTCAGCTTAATTTCGCCAAATTAAATCCCGAACGCATTACTCGTGGCCACAGTCACGCCATCTACCAACTGTTAGTCCTAAATTCCTGAACTAATCACTATGGAGAGGAGAATGGGACAACTCATATTGGCTTTCACTAATCAAGGGCCACTGAGGATAAAGTCAATTCCATCAAAATTTTAGTGCCTACATTACAAGGAAGAGGTGGAGTCACGGATAGCATTTAACATTTCCACCAAAACTACTTCCTACCTTCTTCCTAATCAAATCCCAATTTTGACTGGATAGTGAATGGAGATCCTTTGATCTCAGGCATGAGATTGTGACCCACATCTGGTCAAGGTGATGTAAGAGTATGATTGTTGGAAAGCTATTGCCTGTTTTCTATCTTTGAACTCAATCATGTGAGAATAAATCTTGGAGTAACATTAGCCATCTCAACAATATAAAAGAAAGCCCAGAAAAACCACTGATAGTCTCCTTCAGTATTCTGAAATCACTGTGTCACTAAATATCTGTGGCAGCTCTCTCCCTGACTCTGGACTGTTACGTAACATCTACATTAAGTGTTATGCAAACTACTATTAAACATCATTAATTTTGCATCTTGTTTAGAGATCGTAGAAGGGAGCCTTTCAGGGTTCAGTTTTATGTGGTCTAACTACTAAGACTTCTAGAAAAGGACACATCCTCTGTTAAGATGCAAGATCCAAAAAAAGTTTGTAGGTTGGTTTTGTTAAATTTGATTTTCTTTTATTTTTTAACTTTTCATTTTTAAGTAATTTTCGACTCAGAGAAAAGTTGAAAAAATTATAGTGAATGATTGTATAATCTTCACCCAACTTCCACAAATATTAAGATCTTATGAAGTCACAGTGAAACAGGACAGTTCCCTGACCCCAACTGCAGGATGTGTGACAGGGGCTGCTGCTGCTCAAACCCCTTACAGGAGGGGGAGCACGCAGATGGGCAGGGGTGCAGGAGCCAGGGAGAGTGCTTTTGGGCTCCAGCCCCACAGTGGCACATAAGGGTGTTTTCCTGGGACTCTTGAAGCCCCAGCTGGTGTGCTACAGTGCTCTTTTAGGTCTGCTGTCTGCAGACGGCTTATGTGTTAACTAGCTCAGTGCCCTCTTGGTACCCAGATTCTTGTCCAGCGTCCAGAAAGAATAACAAGTCACACGTGGACTTGAAGGATGGTGAGTGCAGGGATTTTACTGGGTGATGGAAGTTGCTCTCAGAGACATGGGTGGGGAGCTGGAAAGAAGATGGAGTGGGAAGTTGACCTTGCCCCGGAGTTCAGCTGTCCTGTGGCCAATCTCCTCCCTGTCTGTCCCCAGCTGAACCTCTCTTGACGTTCAGATGCTCCTTCACTTCTCTCCTTTTCTGCCACACCACTCTTGTGCTCCTCTGCTCTTCTGTTCATCTGCTTATCTGCCCATCTGCTCGTGGAGCCTGGGGTTTGGGGCTTATATGGGTAGAGGATAGCAGGGCATGCTGGGCAAAAAAGCAACATTTTGGAATGTTTTTTCTCATTTAGGATCAAGGTTTCTAGGCTTGGGCGTGGGTACTTTGCTGGGGAACCGCCCTCTTCTACCCAGTATTTCCATATCTCCTGCCCACAACAACAGTGTTCTTGTCAAACAACAGCAAAAAATAGGTGATTTGACAGAATTTTATGTTTGCCACATGGAATGAAAATAACCCAAGAATATAAATTCTATGAGGCCAAGGAGCACATCTCTCAATCCATCATCCAGTCTTTAGCATATCTCTGATACATAAGAGATGCTTGTGTTAATCAGGGTTCTTTCGTTTGCAAATAACATTTATAACATTTAAAAAAATCAAACTAATTTAAAAAAATAAAATTTACTTACTAATAAAATGAAAACTTAACAATTTGTATAAACATTATGTTTTTCAACACCTAAACCTAATATTCTTGCTCGTGTGCTCATTTCTATTTTATGTTTAATTTAATAAAAACAAGAAAGAAATTACTAGACTATTAAATGACTTAGGGTTTATAATAAACAAACTCAACAAGAGTTATCCCTTCTTCCCCATGCCTGTGAAAGCATTACTAGACTTATATTTTTTCTTCAAGTTTTTCTGATATTCTTCATCTTCACTTTTTTAAATTCTCCCAATTTTATGACAAAGATAGCTATTTCAGGCTTATAGTGTCTCATCTCACAAATCCCAGGAGAAAGATATTGCTTTATTCTCAATGTGTCTTTAAAAGTCCTGGGGCTGATTTTTATTGGCTTTACTTGGGTCATATGTTCATCACCAAACCAACAAATACAGTTAAGGAGACGGGATATGCCTATTGGCTGAATCATCTACTCATGTCTGCGATTACAAGGAGTGAGTCAGCCCCAAGCCAAGCCACAGTGGCAGAAAATAGAAGAAAATATAATTTTGAAAATTTCCTTTGGGAAACTGGAAACTCTTTGCCAAAAGAAAAAGGGAGGGATAATGAACCAGGGGGGGAAAAAACTGATACGCCCACTATAAAATAAAAAATATTGAATGAGTAAGTTAATGTATTTTAAATGTTCACATGCACATAAGTTTGAACCCAAAGGGGAGATACCCCCAAAATAAAAATAAAATATAACAAGCAAATGCTGAAATTGCTGAGAGATCTAAATGGAGCCATATAAGTTCCATACATAGGCAGTATTGGCACTAGATGCTTTGGATGCTTTGGTGGTGACAGAACATAGACATGTGATGGCTTCTCAAATGTCTAGCCTAGACATTGATTATCTTTGTGAAAGCGCTGTCAGAAAGAAGAGAAAAAAACTGCTGTGAAAGAGATGTTTTCAGGAAAAGAAAACAAACAAAAGGAAAAAACATGGGATACTCCTAAAGGCTCCTAAAGAATTAAATGAGGAGATATTTGAAGAAACTTGAAGTTCTGAAGTTGGATGTAGATAGACTTAGAAATGCCATCTTGTTACAGACTTTTCTGGACCCTTTTATCCCTCACAAGTTGGAGTGGTAGAAAAACAGATTACACTATGTCAGCACAATACTAAAATAAAATGAATAAGTTAATGCAAGTAAATATATATGTATGGATATTATAACTTTTGATTAAAAAGCAAACACATTTGAGGCCAGCAGAAACATGGAAGACAGTGCAGTACTAATGCAAAAAAGGTAATATTTAAATATCCATTATTTCCTTTCTATTCTTCTCCCTTCAGAAATAACTTATCCATCTACTGTACTGAAGAGAATGGTCCCGCATATATCACAAGACAGCCTCATTCCTTAGGCCTCATCTGATTGCACCAGAAATGGTCAATTGACCTAGAATGAGCTAGTCCATTGGCTGACTCAAGTAAAGAGTCAACTATTTTTCTCAATAATTTGAATTACAAATTTAAAACTGAAAAAGTTAAGGTCAAGCCACAGTAACATCGGAGTGGACACTCTGGGGAATGTCTAGGAGCTCCTACTATTAAAAGCATAGATCCATCCTAGGTGTTTGCATTTGTGAGCTTTTTCTTAAATCCCTAAATGCAACAATGTTTCAACGCATTCCTAACTAATAATGATTACACAAAATACTTAGGAACATTTTTTATTACTGATAGTTCTTTTTAAACCACATCTCTGCAAAGACTATTACAATTACATTAACTTGAGAAATAGGCATCTTATTTTTTATCTTTTTTTAGGTTTCATATTATGAAAATGTTGAAT
Organism: Macaca thibetana thibetana; assembly: GCF_024542745.1. Classification (NCBI taxonomy): domain Eukaryota; kingdom Metazoa; phylum Chordata; class Mammalia; order Primates; family Cercopithecidae; genus Macaca; species Macaca thibetana. The sequence goes on from NC_065583.1 coordinate 89,542,113, forward strand.
ATATATATGAAAGTAGAGAAAATAAGTGTATGAACTACCATGTATTCAGCATTTAGCTTCCATAATTACCAATATTTTATGTAGCAATTTTTGATTAACTTTTTAGAATTACATTAGTTTAGATCATCCTGAAATATTCATTCTTTACAAACTTGAAATGTTTGGGAAATTAATTTATTATCAGTCTACAGGCATCTAACAAATCTGACTTGTAAATGAATTTCTGAATTTTACTTCGATAACATCTGTGTTAAACTTATACACATTTTTAAACAAGAATATGATTCAGCATTTTTAATTAGGTTACTATCTGTAGGTAAAATATAATGTATCTGGTGAAGTAAACTGATATTTTCATTTTATCATTTCATACTAATAGTTAAAACAAGCTGCTCTATATTCAGAGGATGTTTATGCCCTGTTAAATACATTGATCTTTACCTTCCACTTCGAGGACTTCATTTGCAATATTTGCTCTTTTTAAAAAAGTTTTATAGTAAATTTTATGTTTTTAGTTTGTATTTTCTACATTCATATGGGTTTCTAAGCACTTCTTCAGAATTAGAGAGAATTAAAAGTATGTAATGAACAAAATTGTTATTGCTACGATTTAGGAATGTGTTTTGATATGCAGAAGTGAGAATTAAATTTTCTATTGTTCTATGTTCTTACTTACCAGCCTTTTGAAATTAAGTGTATCAATTTCGCAATGTTATATTTATGTTCATCGATTAATACATAATGCTTGGGGGAAAGTACTAACTACAAAAATAAAAAAACCTGAGTTCCAGCCCAGGCTGTGTGACAAAATTGTGGGTGATCTTAGACAAGTCACTTTGCCTCTCTGGGGCTCAGTGTTTTTACCTGTGCAATGTGCAATTTAGATTAGATGATCTTTAATTTTCTTTCAGCTCTAAAATCTGATGTCTAGCTGTGCTTTTCACAATGAACAAATAGTTGCTGTTAAAAAAAATACTATATTCAGAGTTAAAAACCTTTCCTCTTCTCCAGTAATTTTCACTCATAGCTTAGAAAATTTGAGCTTCAGAAAGATCATTTGTAGTATATGTACTTAGGAAATCAAGGCCCAAGTATATTTAATTATTTTGATTTAGACAATATTCTCTCTCCATTCTTGAGATGCTTTATCCTGCAAAATTGTAAAAGCTCAGCAAAAAATAGAAAAATATTGTGCAAGGATTACCTCTGATTTTAGATTACTTAAAGAACAGGGTGAGTGACTTGGATTACCTCAAAAACAAAAAGTCTAGGGTAATAATTATTGTTCATATAAGCAACACATATTTGTAGAGAAGAACCAGAATTTTTTTTTTAAGTCAGGCAAAATTATTTATCTAATATTTCATTAAACTGTGTGCGTTTAACAGGAAAATCTCTTTTACCGTTTGTAGAATTTTTGTTGGTAAATTAGAAGTCAGCAAATGTTCAAGTTTGATCTCCAGTGAGAAGTGGATCTATGTGTAGATACCCACAAATACAGCAGCAAATGTGCTTCATGAGCACTAGAAATGTCACTAGTGTCACTAATGAACTCAATTTTGAAATTTAATATAAATCTCACTACATTTAATTTAATTGTAAAATTAAAAACTTTGTAAGTGGCCGGGCGCGGTGGCTCAAGCCTGTAATCCCAGCACTTTGGGAGGCCGAGACGGGCGGATCACGAGGTCAGGAGATCGAGACCATCCTGGCTAACACAATGAAACCCCGTCTCCACTAAAAATACAAAAAAAATTAGCTACATTGGCGGCGCCTGTAGTCCCAGCTACTTCGGGAGGCTGAGGCAGGAGAAATGGTGGGAACCCGGAGGCGGAGCTTGCAGTGAGCCGAGATCGCGCCACTGCACTCCAGCCTGGGCGACAGAGCGAGACTCCGCCTCAAAAAAAAAAAAAAAAAAAAAAAAAAAACTTTGTAAGTATGTGTGGGATAACTTGGAGCTATAAATTCACTTTTTCAACTGTAAATATTATGCATTTGAAATGCAGATAAATTATTTCTGATACAAATTTACTGCCTAAATTGAGATGTACTGAAAATATAAAATACACAAGAAAAAAAATGTAAAATGTTTTTATGAATATGTTTTAAGATACTATATGTCTTAATGACAATTTTTGGATATATTGGCTTAAAATACATATTAAAAATAATTGCATGTTTCTTTTTAGTTTTTAAATGTGACTGCTAGAAAATTTAGAATTACTTAGGTAGGGTCTCTCATGGTGCCACATGCCTATCGTTCCCAGTTATTTGAGAGGCTGAGGTGGCAGGACTGCTTGAGTCCAGGAGTTCAAGGCTGCAGTGAGCTGTGATTGAGCCACTATACTCCAGCCTGGGTGACAGAGTGATTTTGAAAGAAAAGAGAAAGGGAAATGAAAGGGAAAGGAAAGGGAAAGGAAAGGAAGGGAAAGGAAGGGAAAGGAAGGGAAAGGAAGGGAAAGGAAGGGAAGGGAAGGGAAGGGAAGGGAAGGGAAGGGAAGGGAAGGGAAGGGAAGGGAAAGGGAAGGGGAGGGGAGGGGAGGGGGAGGGGAGGGGAGGGGGGGAGGGGGGGGGGGGAGGGGGAGGGGGGAGGGGAGGGAGGGGGAGGGGAGGGGAGGGGAGGGGAGGGGGGGAGGGAAGGGAGGGGGGGGAGAAGGGGGGGGGGGGGAAGGAAAGGAGAAAGGAAAGGAAAGGGAGAAATTGTGGCTCATGCCTTTAATCAGCACTTTGGGAGGCTGAGAGGGGAGGATCCCTTGAGTCAGGAGTCAAGCCGGAAGTGAACTAAGCTGTGATTGTACCACTGCAATCACACCCAATCCAGCTTAGGTGACTGAGCGAGACCCCCATCTCTGGAAAAAAAAAAAAATTGCTTATGTGACTCAAACTATTTTCCACTGGACAGTTCTTATCTGAAGCACTGGGTCATTTGAAGAGAATAATTTCTAAGCAGTTCTTGCTAAAATTACTCATGAATCATTCAATTCAGGTAGTGCTTGAATAAAAAATGAAGCAGAATACCTGAGCTCTAGTCAAGTTTTTTCTGTTAAGCAGAAAAACTAATTAAAATAATTAAAAGCATTTGAGGCTCTGACTTTATCACTGACAATATATTTCAAATCACTGGCTGAATTTTTAAAATATATCCAGAAATATGGAATTGGAAAAGGTCTTACCTTATCTAAATTGTTAATCTTACACAGAAGAAAACCTCCTTTATGTTGAGTTTCCAAGATTATTTTAAAAGTCTGTGGTGAAGTCAGGAGTAAAACTTCTAATTTTCAATCTGTTCTGCTAAGGTTAAATAAGTATAAGGAATTAAGAATTTAAATAATTTAAAATAGAAACTATCCAGCAAAACACATAAAAAGGAGTTTTCTTAAGAGTCTCTTAAAGATCTTCCTTTATACAAATGATCAAAACAAAAGATAGTTTTTAAAAGAAACTTCCTTAAAAGCATGTTTTAGCTATTTTGTAAAAAGTCCGTGGCTCTTTCCCACTTTTCTTGAGTTTTATTGATAGATGTATCCCTGTACTGTATATACAATATACTCAGTATGACCATCCATTTGAATATAAGAGGCCAAAAAAGGGTTAAGATTGGGAGCAAACTTAAGGCCAAACTGAATTCAAAAAGTTGCTGATGTGAAGTACCAGGTCTCCTGGGGAAACAACACACAGGCTGCACCATTGACTTGCCAATTAATCCAAGGAGCTACATGGCTATTAGTTCAGGAAAGAGACGCTTGCTTGCCTGCTTGCCTAGAGGTAAGAGCTAGGTTTGCAGCTGCCAAACAGCAGGATGACAGAAATAAATGGGGAGAGAAATTAGGAATACGAATCTAAGTATTTCATTTTCTTGCCTTGGTATCAAAGAAAACCTCAAATGTCAGCAAACTATGGTATCTTGTATAATATATGAAAGATGCATTCATCATAAAATACTTCAAAATATAAGCATTTCTCTAAGAATCTTTAAGATAACATCACAGAAAGTACATTCTATTAATTCCTACAAAATTCTAAAATAAGTCTTCAAGTTTAATGATGAGAAATGCAAAACTTAGGCCTATACTACTTTGCAGAGCTATAAATAAGTTTTATATGGTATAAATATACTGTGTGAATCAAAGATTCCAAATTTAATGAAGTTATTAAAAATGCACAATTATCATTATTATTGTTACTTGTTTATTACTATCTTGTTCAATTTGGTCATATTTGTTTCTTCTTGTACACATTGAATGTTAGGGTTCAGAATTTTTAAAATTTCTACATGATTAACTTTTCTGTGGGAATTTCCATGAATGAAATGATGCTAAGATGATCACTGTATTTGATCCTGACACTGAGAAATTGCTAGCAGTGCATACCTGCTCTGAAGCTAATTAAGAACATCTTGAATATGCTCTTTACAGGGGCATTTCATGGTAATCCACTGGAAAAAAATATATTCAACTGAAAGCATCCAAGTAAATAGGTGACATCGCAACTCTGTTCTTCTAAATGTGCCTCCGTAAATTCACAAGAGTATTGGGGGTCATAAAATGCAAGTAAATGAATCCATTTAAATTATACTTAGAAAAGTATTTGTAGTTTCCTCAGTTGCAGAAAAATCACTGTATAATTAGCATATTATTTTGATACCCTAAAATGTTTTCTGTCAAAGATGCATTGCTTTATTCTACATTATTTCCTGTCTTAATTGTGACTTGGTTCATAGCACCGTACTGTGGATGAAATCTAGGCTGCAAAAAATCTATTTGGGTACCACTTTGTCCTGTACCACCCTTTTTGCACTGAATCAGAGTGAAGGGAATCTTGGGCGGTCGACAGCTTTATCACTGCTTCCGAGTTCAGGTTGGCTGGGCTCCCAAATCTCTTGGGACATGTTGGCTGCCAAAGCAAATTAGTCTCACTTTATCTTGGGGGTAGTGACTTTGCTAACTTTATTGGCTGTGTGGGGCCTAAGCCTTCTAACATCAGCAGGTGACACATTAAAAAAAAATTTAGTTAAGATATTGATCCCCTTCCCAACCAAAAATGGCATGAGTGAAAGCATAATTAGGAAAGCTATGAGGGAAAAAGAATCCAGTTAGAAAACATGAAAGGGGTCTGGGCTTAAATTGTAATTAAAGAGGCAGAAAGAGTAGTGTAGGATCACTATAAGAAAACATTGACATTAGGTTAAATTTATAATCTGAAAAATATGAATGCTATTGGTGAAACAGATGAAACAATAAGTCATATCCAATCTGTATTACTAAATACGTATTTTTAAAAAGATGGTCAGGGGATGCAAATAGAACAGAAGAAGTAATCAAATGTAAAAATCATAGAAAAAGTGGTCAGGCTTGAATAAGTCTATTGAAGAGTTCATTTAATGCTTAACAGAAGCCTCCTGCCCAAATAAAAGAGGATTAGATGTTTCTAGTGTGTGTCTTCAGTTGCCTACATGAGTGAGAAAATTCGAGGGTTGTCTGTGTATATACATGTGCTTATACATAAGGAAAGAGAACTCTTTACTTTAATTTCAAATATATAGTTTTGGGGAAACAAATTGTGGAAAAATATACATTATTTAAAAGTTATATCTCAAAGAAATGATTAACTGTGGGCAGTTTTTCTCCCTATTAGCAATGTTACCTATAAATCTAAGACAGAAGTTTGGATGGTCTAATCACCATATATTCATATTTGGTAGGTCAGTGTTGGGCCTAGGATAATTTCCTTTTAAATAATACCCATCTCTAATAGCAAGAGAAGGTGCTTTCTTAGTTTCACCACTACAACTCCAGAACATTAAATAATACTTGTCATATGAAAAACAATAAATATTTGATGAAAGAATGAGTGTATAAATTACTAACAAATGAATGAATAACTAAAGCACACATTATTCTGATGCAAATTCTCCATGAACCAAGCTTTGAGAAACAATAATCTGGAGTCTTCATTTTTTAATTTAACTTTAGAGAATGTTAAAAAGTAATGATCCCTCCCATAGCAGAGTATTTAGGAAATATTTACAATCCGTGACACCTGCTTCATTGAGATGACTCTGCTTTACTGATACATGTTCAGAAATACTTGAATACAATATCAATTATTTTTATAAGGCATTACTCTTCCTTAGTGATGAAGCCTTTTTTGTTTGTTTTACTTTCAGTTGTTAACTCAGATAGTAGTGTTGAAGTTAATTGGATAGGGTGTAAACTTGCTTAACTCCATAATGATTCCTCCCTGTCAATCTTTTCATCTCCATGGTTATTATCATGAATTTTCTGAACTCCCTGCCTATGTTGATAAACAATACAAAATGAATTTAGTGAGAGTAACTGAGTACTGATATGACAAGTTGATAGCAGGCCTACTGATATGATCTGCTTGTGGTCACTGATCTCAAATGTCTTTGTTCTATTCCAGATGAAAGACAGTGAAATGAAGAGTTAAGCAACATCAGCGCCTCTGGAAAGGACTTCAGTAGTTTGAGAGTTCGGAATTTGAGGTCTTTACATTGTGTCAGAACCCCTTATAATTTAAAATATAGAGGATATCAACATTGAATTTAGGGTCATTTTGATCTAATAATTCTTGCTTCTCTGTTGCTAAAGGGTTCAACAATACTGAACCCCCAAATAAACTCCCAGTACAAACAATGTTGTTCTAGGAAGTATTTTAACTGCAAAAGTAAAAAGTTATGCAAAAATAACAACAATAAAGAAATAATGATCTTTTGTAAATTTTGACAAAGGGCCAGAGGTTAACATGTCATATGTAAGTTTAAAATATATATTATACAATAAGAAATTTAATGATAAAAATGCTATAAGGATTTGGATGAAGCAGGGTTCAAATCTCATTTGAGGAGTCAAGAAATTATTAGAGGAGGAAGCACTTCAGTGCCTTGTTTGTAGCAGGCACCAAACAAACACTAGCTGTAGGAATGGTATTAATGAGATCTTCTACATTAAGCATATAATATGATAGACATTTATTATTAAAGAATTTTTAATTACTTTTAAGATATATACCAGAATTTTAAATGTAGCTGATAAGGTCCTTCATGGTCACACTCCTGCCTACCTCCTTACCTTTATTTTGAATCATGTTCTTCAAATCAGCCGCGACATCTGCTAATCTCTCAAAGCATAATATCATGTCCAAGCATAATATCATGTCCATACCTTACATAATGTTGTCCTATTATTCCTTTAGACCCAAGATAATTACACTAGATTTCCTCTGCGTATATCTGGATGCAAATTTGCTTAGGGTTCTTTACAACCCCTGATGATCAAGGAAGAGACAGGGAAGGCAACCCTCGTTGGTATGCAATAGCTGCACTTTGTAAGATTCTCAATATTGCATGAGGTGGAGAGGCATCTGGATTTGCCTTGGTATTATGTTTTTAAAAGTGGCAAAGGACAAGATACATGTTAACCACCTGCCCCTTCTTCCTTTTTCTTTGCAAATTCTCAGGGTTTTGTATTGGGAGAATTTGGAGAAGACTGAATATGACTGCAAAGGGACTTTGAATATTGCTTAAGTTTCCTCTCTGATTCTCACTTGCGTTTGGACAGCACTTGGGTGTCATTTCGGGATGAACTTTATTTCCATCCTGGTCTTTAAGCTTCTGAGAGTCAAATGGTGCAAGTCTCTATTACTTTGTCACCTTAGGGGACAACAGAGGGGTAAATTAAGAATTCAGCCAAAGATAGGAAGGGACAGCATTGTAGATGTGGAACCACTGGGGAGAAGCAAATTTGAATAAAAGGAATGAAAGGAATGCAACTCACTTTTTAAAGGTGAGTTTGGCGTGAAGATTTGATGTATGCTAGGAAAAAATGAAAGAATGAAGATTTGATGTATGCTAGGAAAAAATGAAATGTTAAGAAAGGTTTAGACAAGGTCATGGGAATAGAGATTCTTATGTTTTGATGAAGTACTCACAAAGTCCATCTTGAGTTCAAACTCAGTTTATATCCCTTCTCCCTTCTCATCCCTGCCCCTTCCCTGTTTTGAAAGACATACACAGGAATTGAATGACTTGACATATAACCACAAAACTGACTAGCACATGCCATCCCATTGGAGATGAAAGATATCACTGACAAGGTACCATAATGGGGTCAAATGACAGCCTTCATCAAGAAGTTATATTTTTCTTAAAAGTTTATTTCCCATCAGGTGACCACCTTCAAATAATCTCCAATTGCATTTACCATATGAGTAATGACCATTTATCTTAATATTCTATTGTCTCAATGGTCTCCAACTCATTCTATTTTAAAAGTAATCTTGTCCACTTTCTACAACATAGTCCAATCCTTTCTTTAAAGCATGCAGGTATGGATCTAACTACCCAAAGAGAAAAATATTAGATAATATCCCCAGTGTGGATTCAGAAATACATTACGTTATAAGAAAATTGATGGATAATCTCTACCAATAAAGATCAAGTAACTCAGGAAGTCTTTTGGCTTTTATTTTACTGCTTTTTGTTAGGTCATGATCATTCTTCACTGTGCACAGATTTATTTACCTAATAGTGTGCTTTTCATGCTTGAAATAACAGAAGTACTCCCAGCAGAAAAGTGACTGTGCAACAAGCCTCGTCTCTAGTAATAGCACAGTTGTGAAACTAGAAGCATTCCTTACTGACTGCAAATTGAATAATAGTGTCACTGTAGGAGTGATAGTTGAGTACTTTGGGATTGGAGAGACATGAAAATCATTTTTAGCTCAAAATAATTATGAATTGCTTGGTGAAAAATACCAATAAATATTTTTTCCTCTGAAAGATCTATATTTTCTTAATACTATACTCACGTCCTGTGTTAACAGATTTATGCTTAAGTGGTCAACATGATCATGAATCAAAAGTTTAGAATTTAAACTGTCATGTTGATTCCTGACACTTTTGTCTATCTTATCTCTTATCTCTTCCATTCTTAAGAAATCATTTTTTGGATAATAAACAATTAAACTATTTTTCTAGGTGTTCAGCTGTTTAGCTTTACTACATGTAAAACTGAAAATCCATTTAGCATAAATATTTGCATTTATATAAAGATTTGGCCTTCTAGACTCTTACAGTCAAGAAAAAATTAATTATTTTAGTCACTTCATGCAAAAATATTGATTATGGTGACCTTTATTCTATTTGAAATAGCAAAGCATTACAAGCATAAAAATTGATCCTAGAAACAACAAACTAGAAACTGATTAGAACTTACTTTTACAATGAGTGTTCAAACTAATGTGATTTCAAAAATAAAGAATAGGCATAATGAGTGACATTGATATTGAGAGATAGTGGAGTGATAAGTGGAAAGACTTGATAATTGACTGGATCAGTAGGACAATATAAAAGAAAAGCCTACAATAATTATTGTTTCATTTCTGCTTACTTGGGGATAATGGTTATTTGGGGATAATAAGAGGCTATATCTGCTACTTTGTGTATCACTAACACAAAGATGAAATTTCAGGAAGGAAACGGTTTGATGATTAAAAGTATACATTCGTTTAGAACACGTGAAATTTGATATATTTCTGAAGAAACCATATAAAAATACCTTCAGCCCAGACCTTTCCTCTCAGTTCCACATTCAAGATTCAAGTGCCTGTTTCACATTTCTTCTCAGCCGTCTAGAGTTAAAAGGAATGCCACATGAGCAAAACCTTACTCCTGTTCTCCTGGTTCTCTTCCATTGCTTCTAAATCAGAAATGACAATTCAGAAACCGGGTGGTAAGATTTAGCAAATAAATTTGAGTTATGTGATCTTTGGGAGACCAAGGCAGGTGGATCGCTTGAGCACAGGAGTTTGAGACCAGCCTGGGCAACACGGTGAAGCCCTATTTCTATAAAAAATACAAAAATTAGCTGAGCGTGATGTGGTACAGCTGTAGTTCCAGCTACTTGGGAGGCTGAGGGATCCCAAGTGTGTGCACGCCCGTGTGTGTGTGCACATGTATGTGTGTGTGTGCACATGTGTGTGTGTTATATCTTTCAAATATTTCATGGACATACACTAAAAATGTTACTGTTTATCTGAAATTCAAATTTCACTGGCATCTTTTATTTTATCTGACAACCCTCTTTGGAAGACTTAATCATTGAACCTCCTTTCTCTCACTGCCACTTCCAAATCAGTACATCACTATGGCTTAGCCTGCTGTGTGATGATCCTTTACCTAGACCACCTCAGTGGGTTTCTTCACTGTTCTCTACCTCTCTTGGCTCCCCCAAGTATTTTCTCCAATCTGTACCTGGCACTACATTTTCAAAATGAGCATCTGTCATACCACACCACTCCTCATATTGCTTAAAAATGTGCTCTTAGGATAAAGATAAAAATTATTTGTCACAGCTTACAAAGGACATTAAGCTCTGGCATCTCCTGACTAGCTTCATCTCACATGTGCTCCAGCCACACTGGCCTTTTTCAGATACAAACAAACTAGGACATGCTCGCTAATGACCTCTAAACCTGTGATTTTAATTGTCTGGAACACCTTATCTCTCCTCACCTAGTTAATTTCTACCAAAAGTGTTTACCTCTCACTTTAAACCTGACTTCCAACAACAGCCTTCTCTAGGTCATGCTCTTACAACATACTTGCTCATACCCTTTATCACATATTTAATTTTATATTAATTTGTGTGATTATTTGAATTCTAGTTTTCCCATAAGAATTAAGGAACCATGATAGCAATGGCTATCTTGCTTTTCCTCATATTTTTGTCTCCAAAGTTAAGCCTGGTGAAGTATATGTAGCTACTACATGTAATGAATAGCATTGATTGATCAATGTCTAGTAGACGTTTAGAAAAAGGAATTAACATTGGTCAGGTAGTCTAGGAAGAGATTTGAAATGGTTCATTCTTTAAGAGTCTAGGTAATTTATTTAGAAATAGCAAAAATAGAAAGAGGAAAGGTAAAAATTAACCATGAAGATTGTTTATACTCAGGAATCATGAAATTGGTTAAGAACTATGAAGGGAAAACAGAAAAAAATGATCATCTAAGTAAGGAAACAAAAGCTTCAAGTAGTGGTTGATTTGCATTTTTAAATACTTGGGAAAGGAAAAAGAAGAAAAAGAATGAAAACTGGTACTAACGTATCAATTAAGAGGTTATTTGTGATCTTGCATAGATAATTTTAAAAATAGTGGGATAAAAAGCAAACTGCGAAACAGTAAGGAGTAGAAGATGGCAATATAAGCAATGAGGAGTAGGCTCCTATTTTGAAGGATATGTCTTTTAAACTCTGAGTTGTTGAAATAGATTTCACTATGCACAACCTGTAGACATGATCCTGTAATACCATTAGATCTATAAATGAAAACATTTGTAATTACAAATTTCCACACGTAGGGATAAAGAAAATATTGAACAGTTATTTAATATATCCTGTGTGTGCCAATTTATATTCAGACATTTTTCTATAGAACAGTAAAATCTTTCTGCTGTCAGCACATAGCCAAGGCACAAGCTCATTCTCCTTCTACCCAACTAAATCTTTCTTTCTTGTTTTTTTTTTTTTTTAATTTTTTGAGACAAGGTTTCACTCTCTCACCCAGGCTGGATCTCGTCTCGTATGATCTCATCTCACCGCAACCTCTGCTTCCCGGGTTCAAGCTATTCTGCCTCAGCCTCCCAAGTAGCTGGAACTACAGCTGCACCACATCACACCCAGCTAATTTTTGTATTTTTTATAGAAATGGGGCTTCACCGTGTTGCCCAGGCTGGTCTCAAACTCCTGTGCTCAAGCGATCCACCTGCCTTGGTCCCCCAACGTGGTGGGATTACAGGCGTGAGCCACGGCGCCTGGCCCTAAACCTATTTTTTTTAATGGAAAGCACTCTTCAACTGTTACACAATTACAGGAAAACATATTGGACAAAAATAACTTTCATTAAAATGGGTCCAAAAATTGTTGTACAATAAGAAAGATTGGGATGAATGATATTTAATCATTTAAAAAGCATACTTGATAAAGAAAAAAAAATACAAAATCCTTATGTATCTAACATGGAGTATGTGTCATAATATCAAGCAAAATATGTGCACCATTCATGTACTTAGTGTGATTATGCCCCATTATGGTTTTTGAAGAGCCATGATACTTATTAGCTTTTTTTTTTATCATTTTTTCATGAAGTATTATTTTCCTTTTGCTGTTTTACCAAATGCAACATCTGAGTTAAATAGATTAAAACTGGGTGGTTGGTGAGAACAAAAATAAAAAATAAAAAGTGTTAAGTGATCATATGTTAGCAATAGTGCTATCTTGAGACACCATTTCTTACTATAATTTCTTTGAGGGAGATCCTTTGTGTACCTCGATGGTTTTCAACTGCTATTTAATGCTACCTTTGGAATGGTTAAGGAGGGGACACTGTAGAGACAGCTCTGCCTCTCTTTTAAAGGGATCCACACTTTACTAAAAGCCAAATGGCATTAAATGTCCAACGATGACAAAGTTGTGGACACTATTGAAAAAATGTTCACTTTGCGATAGTTTCTCAAGCCTCCCTCAAAGTGAACCAGAAATGAAAATTCAGCACTACACCATTTATCCCTTTACATATTGTTATGTGAATGAAGAATTATTGCAGAGAAAAGCATCTTTACTTTTACTGCTATTGCCATATGCCTTCCGTGAGAAAATATATCTTTCATTATACTACTGTAAATTGGTGTTTTAAGATGTGCTTTTAAAAAAACTGTATTATGCTTTGAAAGTACATAATAACCATGTTAAACAACTTTATTTTTTGAAGAAATGGTGCATTTTGTGTTACCTACTGTAATCATTTTGTATTTAACATGAATTGAACAGACACTCTCCTTCAGATGAACTTTCTGGTGACAAACTTTGAAATTGATAGATTAAAGCTGATTTGGGGTTGTCAAAATACTGTATAGCTATCTGCACAAAATATGCATAAAATTTTACAGATGGTGGACTGCTGGCTTACATGGCAGCTATGTTAGTATATCCTCTGCCAGTTAAATTAATAGTGTCACAATCTATCTTCCATGGCAGGTGTAAATGACTTTTAGCACATCAATAACTAGTTTACAATGATGTCCCTTCACTACTTAAGATTTGCCACTGATTTTTTGTTTTGTGCAAAACAGCACACATATTATGTCCACATTTTGTTGTAGAATATTTTAAAATAAACCCAACATTTACAGACTTGTAAACAATCTATAAAAATATCAGACCTAGTCGATTATCAAATTGTCTTCTAGTTATTCCACCTGATAATAGGGATTCCAAGTTACTAACTTGCATCTTACATGGATTGGCATTGAAAGTGAACTTTTAAGGAGACTCTAATATGTAAATGAACCTATGTAAAAAATATTCCTAAAATAGCTGCTATTATAATCTGGACAGTTCAATGATTTGGAAGTTATTCTTCAATGAATATTAAATTAACTGAACAACTCCTCATAGCTGAAATACCCTTTAGTAAAGGCTACTGATTTCATGATCACCATCAACATCGCTATTATTATTCATAACACCTTAAATTTGTATAACACTTTACAATCCGAAAAGTATTTTTACATATAAAGTAATCCCTCTCCAATTTTAGTTCTTATTATATGAATTTCAAATATATGCAAATTTATTTCTATATATTTTTTGCAACTACTAGAATATCAGTTCCACTCACTTCTATTGAAGATCATTTTGAAAACGGAAACTGGGTGTTGGGAACCTCAAAAGGAAGTTAAAGTGGGTTGTCTTGAAATAGAGATTCTTACAATAGAATCTTTGAAAAGATAAAGAGAGAAAAGGAAAAAATATTCAAATCAGAAAACCACATTCAGATGAGAAAGGAAATGGATTGATGGCAAATGCTTTGACAGGAAGTTATTTGGGTGCAATTGCAAAAAATATGTAACCAGGCTACAAAGGAGGCAGTCTGTGAAATACCTACTCAGTGATACTGAGGAGGGCACAAAAAGTAATGCGAGCCATTCTGTAGCTTAAGCATCCAAGTCACTCTGCGTCTTATAGTCCACTTTCAGAAGTGGGAGTTGTGAATCAACAAATTTAAGTTATAAAAACACAAAAATATCAAGTATTTGGTGGAAGGCATAGATATAGTAGAGATTTTTTAAAAGTTACCCAGTGTGCTTATTACGTAAAAAATGAAAAACTGATTATGAACATCTTTAGACTGCAGAGAAGAATCCTAAAAGTTTCTAGAAAGTGCAAAAAGATTGATGGAAATGGTATGGTACTCATTATTACTACTTTAAAATATGTAAGATGTCATTGGTATTTTTATATTGATAGCTTAATCTCATGTGCTGGCTTTATGTTTGTTTCTGAAGAAATATTGATTATATCTATAACTCCAAACCTCAGTCCACAATTCTATTTTATTTCCTTTCCAATTGTTAATTTAAAACTACTGAGAAGATTTTGTTAAGATTCACCGTCATCTTTTCAGTATAAGTTTAGATTCTCATGTTTTTCTCTGATTTTCACATTATAAATGGGAAAAAATACAATAAAAATAAGAAATTAAACTAGGAAACCTACATTCAAATTTGATCCCCAGTAGGTAGGAATTCTATATCCCCAACAATAGTTCTGTAGTAGACTCTGACATCAGTGGTGCCAGATGACTTAGACCTCTAGATATTCACATCCTTGTGTGGTCTCTTCTCACACTGACTCTGGGTTTGGTCATGTGACTTGCTTTGACCAATGAGACATTGGTAAGAATGAAGCAAACAGGCTTGTTAAAACATTTGCACATTGAAGATTTGCTCCTTAGAAGATTTATTCTTGGAACCAAGAAACCACCACCTTTTGAGTTAGCCAAAGCTGGACACATAGAGTAGCTACATGGAGGAAACCCTAGAAATTAAATCAGTATTTGCAGCCGATGACCCACACATATTGCCCCATTCAAGCTGTCCCAGCTACTCCTTAGTCTTTCATGAAATCCCAATCAAAGATCTTGACACTGTGGAACACAACTGGGAGCAAATAAGATACTGTTTGTATTAAGCCACTGAGTTTAGGGTGGTTTGTTATGCAGCCATAGAGACTTTTAACAGTACTTGGTGAGTTTTGAAATGTAGATGATGATACAATAAAATATCAGTAATTGTAGAGGATAAATATTGACAAAAGTCTTAAAAATGGCCTCCAATTACACATCACTTTTTAATGTCAATTGCACTTACTAAAGCATAGTTTTAGTGTAGCTTAAAAACAATAAAAATTATACCTCGGCTACATTAATTGGCATAAACATTATGCATTCTTTGATGTATTTTAATTTATGGGAAGAGTAGATCTTAAGAATTCTAATGCTTACATGTCCTAATTCTTGTCAAGAACATCCTAAAGGAAACGTACAAGGTTTAAATTTTAGTATGAAGAATGTTTGAAAAAAAAGAATTATATTTCATGACAATTCCATTAAATCTTTAGACATAAAAAGCTGTTTTCCCTTTGTAGAACAAATATATTTATTCAACATTATTCAGTTACTTATTAAATTTTGGTAGCCTATGTTGTCAAAGATATACTTCATATATGATTCAAGAGCAAATATTCCTGCAAGATTATAAAAAAAAATTAATTCAGTGTATTTGATCACATTTCCTTTTTTTTTTTTTTCCTTTTTTTATCATTATAATTTAAGTTCTGGGATGCATGTGCAGAACGTGCAGGCTTGTTACACAGGTATACATGTGCCATGGTGGTTTGCTGCACCTATCAACCTATCATCTGCATTAGGTGTTTCTCCTAATGCTATCCCTCTCCTAGCCCCCCACCCTCCGACAGGCTCCAGTGTCTGATGTTCCCCTCCCTGTGTCCATGTGTTCTCACTGTTGAACTGCCACTATGAGTGAGAACATGCAGTGTTTGGTTTTCTGTTCCTGTGTTAGTTTGCTGAGAATGATGGTTTCCAGCTTCATCCATGTCCCTGCAAAGAACATGAACGCGTCCTGTTTTATGGCTGCATAGTATTCAACGGTGTTTATGTACCACATTTTCTTTATCCAATCTATCTCTGATGGGCATTTAGGTTGGTTCCAAGTCTTTGCTATTGTAAACAGTGCTGCAATAAACATATGTGTGCATGTGTCTTTATAGTAGAATGATTTATAATCCTTTGGGTATATACTCAGCAATGGGATTGCTGGGTCAAATGGCATTTCTGTTTCTAGATCCTTGAGGACTCACCACTGTCTTCCACAATGGTTAAACTAATTTACACTCCCACCAACAGTGTAAAAGCATTCCTATTTCTCCACATCCTGTCCAGCATCTGTTGTTTCCTGACTTTTTAATGATCACCATTCTAACTGGCGTAAGATGTCATCTCATTGTGGATTTGATTTGTATTTCTCTAATGACCAGTAATGATGAGCCTTTTTTCATATGTTTGTTGGCCACATAAATGTCTTCTTTTGAGAAGTATTCATATCCTTCACCTACTTTTTGATGGGGTTGTTTTTTTTTTCTTGTAAATTTGTTTAAATTTCTTGTAAATTCTGGATATTAACCCTTTTTCAGATGGATAGATTGCAAAAATTTTCTCCCATTCTGTAGGTTGCCTGTTCACTCTGATGATAGTTTATTTTATTAGTGTTAATTTCTTCTATGGGGGGAAATTTGTTTCTAAATCCTTATAATGCAGCTAATATATTTTGACATGCATAAAAAGAAAAAAAGTCATAGATCACTAATACTCTACCTATAATTGCCATATAATTTTTGTAATGCAGAGGATAAAAATTGGGTGGGGTAAATTTGTTATTTAAGAGAAAGAAATATCAGTGATGACCTAAGAATAAAAGAAAATCTGTAAGATTTATTGATGCTTTATAATTTCCTGAACCTATGAAAATGATACAGAATTTAGTTGTGGATTTGATGAAGAACGTATTTTTCATACACCTCCTCCTGCCCCTCAAAAAACTTGGGAATTTGTCATTCTTATTTCTCGTTCGTTTACATTTGTTTTATGTTATTTATAATGCTTTGGGGAAAGCTGTGACTTTTGACAGTTGAAAATGAACCAAGAGAGAGAGAGAAGAGGCTGCTGAATTTAGAAATATGAATTTAATCCAACATAAACAGAAGTAACATTCAAATTCACATAATTTCACAGTAAAATTTTGCACATTGGAGGTGCTACCTATCAATGATCATCTGCATTCATCAGGACATGTCTCATGACAGGTAAAAGGAGTATGTTACTAGCAATCTCATCAATTGAAATTAAAACCAATTCATAAATAATGTAGCTTATTTTTTACAAAAGCTAAAGAAGCTGCTAACTTACAGTAGAAAAGAGGTTTTGGATATTGCCAATACTTTATTTACTTCAGTTAATATTGCTAGAACTGAGGACTCAGGGATGTGCTGCACAAATCATTAATACTACATCAGCATCCCATTGATATGAGGACAACACAGTAAGTGACAACTTGTCAATGCAATCACCGTGTTTTTCTTCAACATCACTACTCATCACTCTGGCAGAATCAATAATGGTTGATCCACAATCATCATTAAAACTAAAGAACTAATAAAGTGAACTCAGCCACACCAATTTATATAATTTGGACCAGCTTCGATATTTCATACTTTAAAAGTGATTTCCTCTTTATTTTGTTTAATATTTTGCATGATGATATAGTACATAAAGATACGTACTTATTGGAGCAATGTTCACTTTACATTAAACTTCTAAATTATCAAGTGAATATGTTCAACTGAATACAATTTTTCCATTCCTTGTTGTTACTTGACCTTGATATTTTTTAAAGAATATTTATATCACATAGTTTTTAAAGACTTAAAACTAATCAAAAATGTCTAATGTTTTTGTTATTCATTAAATTTATAAAACAAATTAGTGATATATAAGCTTCTGACATAATGAACTCTATCTTTAAGCCTTTCTTGTAAATCAATATATATTCTAACATAAAGGTCTTTTTTTGTTATTGTTTTCTTACATGACCCTGTGAAAAATTGAATGCCTCTATAAATATAAACATGAACATAAATAAATACAGTTATATATATATATGCATGTGTGTGTGTGTGTACATTGGACATTTTGAGGTAATCGCTGGGAATACTAGGAATCTCTTATTACTTGTGCACTAAGGGCAATGATAAGAGTGTTGAGAGAGAGTGAAAGGGCCAGAAAGAGATATTACCGGGGGAAACTAGCAAAGTCTAGCAGCTATGCGTTAATTCAGAATTGGGGGAGGGGGAGTTAGCAAGTAAAGACATGGAAATACTGTGAATGTAGTGAAACATTGTCTCTAGGGTAAGACAGGAAGAGAAATGGCCATAAAAATTTAAAGGGCACTAGAAATGTACTCAGATGCCAAAGGGAATCTGTGGAAGAATTTATTGGATTCTCTGCATGAGAAATTTAAAGTTCAAATACAGCATCTCTGGGTTTATTGACTGATTTGTTAAGTGAATAAGAGATGCCTTTTGTGTTTTCTTCTATAGACAAACAAATGTATCATATATTTAGGAACAAATAGAAGGCTGTATACCCCCATATAAAGCTGATACATTTATGATAGATTCAGACACAGAGGCCTTTTAATTTGAACACATTACATAAACTATAATTTCTGTAGAATTTGTGGTGGCTGACTTACTAATACTATTTAAGAAATAAAATACTAATATTTTATTCAGTTATATATATTTCTGAACTACTTACCTCAGGTATAGAATAACCTATCATATGACATAATGCTTGTCAAAGCAAAACTTGCACTAGACAAAGTTAAACAGGCAAGGCAGACTTTATTCAAGACTACTGGAATACAGGAGAGAGACCAGAACTCAGCCTGACCTTGATGCCATTGAAGCAAAGAGCTGAAGTTTTCAAGACTTTAACAGCTAGAGTGGGGGGGTGGGAAGGGAGCATAGGCTACCTATGTGTGATTACTGGCCTTACCCAGAGGAAAAGCAAACTTTCTCACATATTCATGCAGGAGATAGTTTTACAACTTACAGCAAAATGTCCACTGAAATTAGGCTCCTATCCTTCTGGAGAAACTGGGGAGATAGGGATGCTATCTTCCTTGCTGAATACATTCCAAGGGATGGCTCCCAAGTCATTGAGAATGACATTCCTAGGCTATAAAACTGGCAAGAGGCTTTCTAAAAGATTTACATCTCAAATAAACAGAGAAAGAATTTACAGTGATAAGTTTTCTTAAGTAAATACTTCAAGAAAATGGAGGTCTGAGTGAGGCAGAAGCCTGTCTAAAATTTAATTACGCTGAGGGGTGTGTTAATGCCATCTTTTTCATGTCACAAAACTATTTTTTTATGTTTAAATGATGGCTTGCTATTCATTTCTATTCCTTTTTCATTTTATATTGATTCCCACATTAATTCTTAATATTTGAATGTATAATTTTTTTTAAATTATGAGTAAAAACACAATCTTATCTCAGAATAAAGGTCTATAATTTCTGGATTTAGTCATAGCTTTTATGAATCTATTATCATGAGAGAATTTTAATGGCATAATCAGTTTCTACTAAAGTTTTGCTAGAAAAACAAACATATAAAGCAAATCAACCAATCCTGGTTCCTAAACACTCAGAAGAGATGTAACTTTAGTGTGTGTGCATGTGGTATCTGCTTCTCAAAAGTCCCAGCAATGTACTTGGAGAAATAATTTGAGTATCTTAACATAAGATAAACTGACAGTAAAACCTTTTAGAAAACGTAATATAAAAAAAGTATAAAAGAAGATTAGAATAACTCTTTTTTTTTCCTTTTAAAGTTTCCAGCTAGGCATAATACAATTTTTGTATCACAGAAAAGTACCTCACAAAAACTTTTTAAAACTGAAGATTATATTAAAAAGAAGTTGAAACCTTGTGATTATAAAAATTACTGTCAATTACAAAATACACTGTACTATATGTTAGCAGAATTCAAGTTTGTTAGTTGGCCTTGTTAGCTCCTGGCTTTTCATATCTAAGAAGGTAGGGTAGAGGATAAAAAGAGTCTGGGATATCAGAGTGGAATGTGGGAATGGGGTCAGGAGCTTTTCAGTCTACATGGTGCTCCCTGCCACCAGCTATTCCCATATACCTTTGTTAGAACATTCCTCTCTTGGGTTCTTTTGAAAATTATTATATATGATGAGAGGCATTACTAAAGTCATGCTTTGTGTGTAAATCTTTCAGAGACATGATAGGGAGTGGACACTGAAAAACAGTATTATAAAACAGTACGTGGCACAGAGTAGGCCTTCAATAATTACTTGCTGCATGGATGAGTAGTCTCATATGACAAATTCTAAAGAAATTTAATATAGGTGAGAATTGCCAATCTTATTTCTTTTAAACTCAGTAAATATTTTTGAACATTTAGTAAGTTCCTGTCATTCTTATGCATGATACAAAATCTCTCAACTTATGAGAGAAAACTTAAGTTGAAGAGACTAAATTGGTCTTCAAAGTGTTATTTAAGAAAACTGGAGTGTCTCCTCCCCACCTTGTATAATGGGATGAATTCAAAGTGTTCCATTCTGGTTGGGAGACAAAGAGAGTCAGATTGCACTGTAAATCACTGACACCTACTCTGAGTGACACAAAGTTCTTCTCAGCTTATATAGCAGCCTATTTGTATAAACTGGCTTAGAAGTTAGTAAAATACATACTCTATTGTGAAGTAATGTTGAGTTATTTTTTTCAAGGAGTAGGGTCAAAGTCATATTAATGAAAGGGATGTGCCTTCTTCATGAGACCAGGCTATGTTGAGTCTTATGGTAAGTGTTCTTGCTTTCAAGTTACTCTTGCAGAAATTTTCCAGGGCTGCTCTAGACTACGCACATTGTATCTTACCACTGACAGAATCCAAGTTCACAAAAAAGGAGAGGAAAAGCCTGTGACTGAAGTCTAGGAAAAGTGGAGAACACAAGAAATACTGGTATATTTTGGACACAGAAAGGTCCTAATGAATCAAATATTAAAGGTGAGAGAGGGTCTTAGAAGAGAATGGGGTGTGTATGTGTGTGCACGTGTGTGCACTTGTGGTGTGTGGAGAGGCAGGGCAGGGAAATTTGATAAGCACTGATGAAGATCTGGAAGAGAAACATTACATAGAGAAGGCCTAAAGCTATGAGCCCCGCTCCTCTTTTTGGTACAAGAGCATGAATTAGGTCATGACACAAATCTTGACCTTTTATTTTTCTTTTTGGTCACTCTGCAATATACACCTATTAGGATTCAATTTGAGTTCAGTTGAAAGAAAGAGAAAGTTGGGAAAGTAGTACCTGCTTCCTAACCACTCTGAGTAGCACCGTTTCCCCAGCGTGTATCCCTAGTAGAAACTTGATATTGAATAAATAAAAGAGAATCTCCATATCTGTCCTCAGTATCTTACAGAAAGCCCAAGAATAAAGGAAATCCTTTGCTTCTGTCAGAGGCGTGTAAACCAGAGCAACTCCATCTTAAATGGGAGCTGGGTAAAATGAGGCTGAAACCTACTGGGCTGCATTCCCAGAGGGTTAATTCATTCTAGGTCACAGGATGAGATAAGAGGTCAAAACACAAAATACAGGTCATAAAGACCTTGCTGATTAAACAGTTTACAGTAACAGAGCTGGCCAAAACCCACCAAAACCAAAATGGCCATGAGAGTGACCTCTGGTCGACCTCACTGCTACACTCCCACCAGAGCCATGACAGTTTATAAATGCCATGGCAACATCAGGAAGTTACCCTATATGGTCTAAAAAGGGGAGGCATACACCCCTTGTTTAGCATATTATCAACAAATAACCGTAAAAATGGGCAACTAGCAGCCCTCTGGGTTGTTCTGTGTATGGAGTAGCCATTCTTTTATTCCTTTACTTTCTTAATACATTTGCTTTCACTTTGCACTGCAGACTTGCCCTGAATTCTTTCTTGTGCTGGATCTAAGAATCCTTTCTTGGGGTCCGGATGGGGATCACTGTCCAGGAACACTACCAATAGTGAAAGAGAAATGAAGGAGGAGTTATCAAGAACACTATAAGCTGATAGTACTCCTAGTTATAAGTGCCTAACCAGCCTCCAGCCTGGCAACATTTGACAGTTTTCTTTTCCTTTTTTTCTCTATTGTTTCTATATACCAGTTCTTTTCCCATCTTCTCATACAGCAGTATAATCTCTAGTCACTTCTAGCTGTTGATATGATTTAGACAAAAGATAAAAAATGAATCATCCACAGTTCTGGCCTTCCTAGTGGTTACTTATATTCCCCAAAGAACTTGTTAACACAAAAGGATTGAGTTGCCAAGTGGATGAAAATATGAGCAAGAAATATATGCTCTTCCTCCTCCTATTCTTTTTTTCTTATCCCCACCACCCATCTCGTAGCTAACTGAAGTAAGCTCAGCAGGGATTTAACATGCTTCTTAGCAGCTCCTAGCTATAGCAACTCTTCTTTATGTACCCAAATGTCTCATCACAAGGAATATGGAACTTCTATAAGGAAAGTGTATAGATGAGAACTCTTACAGAGTTATTCAGAATTACATAATATAAAAGATAACACAAAATTATTTTGAATGCATGTAAAGGTATATATTTGAAGTAAGGAGAAATAAAAACTAAAATATCAGATAATAAACAAATACATCCTTTCAATGGTTCAAAAGGGGAGGGATTGAGAAATTTAAAAATTCTTCCTTGAAACATGTTAACAATAGTGTATATGAAAGCACACTGTAAGCCATAAAACATTATACTGACTTTACCATTATCTATTTTGATCTCTCCAAAGCTATAACTTTCTTCTTTATTTTTATTTTGTTTCCATGAACAGTTCTTTGCTCAACTATTCATTCTATATTAATGCCTCTTAATTATCTATCCCTAGTCTGAGAGATACCTGAAGTATCAAGAAGCAGCTGCACATTTGAACCAGTTGAGAAATTAAACTTTTTAGTAAGAAAATCAGTAACAAAAAAGATTCATTTTAGTCTTCTATCAGTTAGTATACAGCATCTGTATAACTTTTTCTAGAAATCTTTATAGTACTTTATCATGAAGTTCATTAAACAGTTTTACATTACAGACGTAACCTTATTTTATTACACTTCAGTGTATTGTGTTTTCCGGATATTACAGTTTTTACAGATTAAAGGTTTGTGGCAACCCTGAATTGAGTAAGTCTGTTGGCACCATTTTTCCAACAGCACGTGCTCATTTCATGTATTTGCAACACAGGTTGGTAATTTCCAAGCTATTTCAAACTTTTTCGTTATACTTATATCATTATGGTGATCTATGATCAGTGATCTTTGATGTTACTATTATAAGTGTGCTGGGCTACTACAAACCATGTCCATATAAGACGGTGGAGTTAATAAATGTTCTGCATGTTCTGACCGCTCTACCCACCGGACTTTCCCTCATCTCTCTCCCCCTCATCAGACCTCCCTATTCCCTGAGACAAAACAATATTACAATTAGGCCTCTAAGTGTAGAACTGAAAGGAAGAGTCACACGCCTCTCACTTGGAATGAAAAACTAGAAACGATTAAGCTTAGTGAGTAAGGCATGTGGAAAGCCAAAATAGACTGAAAGCTAGGCCTCTTGCACCATACAGTTAGCCAAGTTGTGAATACAAAGGAAAAGTTCTTGAAGAAAATTAAAAGTAGTTCTCCAGTAAACATACAAATGATAAGAAAACAAAACAGCCTTATTGCTGATGTGGAGAAAGTGTGGGTGGTCTGGATTGAAGAGCAAACCAACCTCAACATTCCCTTAAGCCAAAGCCTAATCCAGAACAAGATCCTAAATTCTTTCAATTCTGTGTAAGCTCAGAAAGATGAGGAAGCTGAAGAAGAAAAGTTGGAAGCTAGCAGAAGTTGGCTCATAAAAGAACATACAAGGTGAAGCAGCAAGTGCTGCTGTAGAAGCTGTAGCAAGTTATCCAGATGATCTAGTTAAGATCTTTGATGAAGGTGGCTACATCAAATGTATTTTCAATGTAGATGTAAGAGTTTTCTATTGGTAAACAATGTCATCTAGGAATTTCGTAACTAGAGAGGAAAAGTCCATGCCTAGCTTCAAAGCTTCAAAGAACAGTCTGACTCTCTTGTTAAGGGCTAATGCAGCTGGTAACTTTAAGTTGAAGAACTACGTTAAATCTGCTCTGCCTGTGCTGTACAAATGAAAAAACAAATCCCACATGGCTTATCTGTTTACAACATGGTTTACTAAATATTTTAAGCCCTCTGTTGAGACCTAAGGCTCAGAAAAACAATCCTTTCAAAATATTATTGCTCATTGGCAATGCACCTGGTCACCCAAGAGCTCTAATGGAGATGTACAGAAGATTAATGTTGTTTTCATGCCTGCTAACATAACATCCATTCTGCAGCACTTTATCATTTATATCAAGGAGTAATTTTGATTTTCAAGTCTTATTATTTAAGAAATACATTTTGTAAGGCCATAGCTACCATAGATAGTGATTTCTCTCATGGATATGGACAAAGTGAATTAAAAATCTGGAAAAGAGGCCGGGCGCGGTGGCTCACGCCTGTAATCCCAGCACTTTGGGAGGCCGAGGCGGGCGGATCACGAGGTCGGGAGATCGAGACCATCCTGGCTAACACGGTGAAACCCCGTCTCTACTAAAAATACAAAAAATTAGCCGGACGAGGTGGCAGGCGCCTGTAGTCCCAGCTACTCGGAGGCTGAGGCAGGAGAATGGCTTGAACCCGGGAGGCGGAGCTTGCAGTGAGCCGAGATCGCGCCACTACACTCCAGCCTGGGCAACAAAGCCAGACTCCGTCTCAAAAAAAAAAAAAAAAAAAATCTGGAAAAGATTCACCATTTTAGATGCCATTAAGAACATTTGGGATTCATGGGAGGAGGTCAAACTATCAACATTTTCAGGGATTTGGAAAGTTTACTCCAACATTAATGGATGACTTTGATGGGTTCAAGACTTCAGAGGACGTAACTGCAGGTGGGGTAGACAGAACAAGAGGACTAGAAATAGAACTAAAGCTGAAAATATGAATTGCCACAGTCTCTATGATAAAAAAAAAAAAAAAAAAAAAAAAAAAAAAGATGAGTTGCTGAATTGCTTCTTACGGATGAACAAAGAAAATGATGGAGTTTACTCCTGGTAAAGACACTGAACATTGCTGAGATGACCACAAAGGATTTAGAATTGTACATAAACTTTGTTGATAAAACAGTGGCAGGGTTTGAGAGGACTGAATCCAATTTTGCAAGAAGCTCTACACTGGGTAAAATGCTATCAGACAGCATTGCATGTCACAGATAACTTATTCCTGAAAAAAATAATAATAAATAGACGCAACAAATTCCACTGTTTTCTTAAGAAACTGCCACAGCCACCTAAATCTTTGGCAACTACCACCTGATCAGTCAGCAGCCAATAACACGGAGGCAAGACCCTCTGCCCGCAAAAAGGTTACAACTCTCAGAAGGCTCAGATGATTGTTAGCATTTATCAGCAACAAAGTCTTTAAAATTAAGATATGTACAGTTTTAGACACAATGCTGTTGCACACTTAATGGAGATCAGTATAGTGTGAACAACTCTTATACACACCAGGAAAACAAAAAAATTGTGTGACTTGTTTTATTATAGTATGTGCTTTATTGTGGTGTCCCGGAATTGAACCCACAAAATCTTTGAAGTATGCCTGTATAAAGACATATAACATTTTACTATTGATTTTTATTTTCATAACTCAAAAGCAACTTGCCATTAAATGAGTTAAAAATATACTGAGACAATACAAAAAAAATGATGCTTTTTATTAAAGAATATCTTAAGAAATTACAAATAATTCCATAAATGACAAACATATAAAATGAAGTGAGTACTCATTTATTAGAATAGAGCACAGTGTAGGAGAACACAGATGCATATACGGTTCTGAAATAATCATGGACAACTTTCTTTAAACATAGTATTTTATGAATGTCCTTTTGTTTTCATAAATAGATGATCTGTACCAATCACCATAATATAAAAGATTATCTCAATGAGTGCTCATCGTCTTCCTTGAACTGTACATGTATTAAATAGTTTAGTCCTTAAAACCATCCTGGAAGGCCAGTACTACTCTTCTTCTGGTTTTGTATATGTGAAAACAAGGGCCCTGAGAGATTAATTTAAATTTTTCAGGTTCCCACAAGGAGCAAATGGAGAGATGGGTGTTCTAACCTAGTCAGTGTGGTTCCAGAGTCCATGCTCTTAATAATTATAATATTTTATCTCATATTTTATAGACAATAGATTGATTGATAGGAGAAGCATGATGACACAAGGAAAAAGATAATATATTTTACTAAATAATTCATTATAACATAAAGTATGTTAGCATACTATTGGGAGCAAAGAAGAAATTTGAGTCAAATGTTAAATAGTTGTAGACATTTTTCAAGTAATGGTTTGTACTTGACCAAAAAGATCATTCAAAAGAGGATGATATAGTCAAGGCTGTGGGTTTTCAAATACTTTGGACTACTGTATATAGGACTATTTTGAAGGGCTAACTATAGATTGGTGAAAAATAACTAAAACTGTAAAATATTCCTGAGCCATGGAATATAATTCTTTAAAATGGAATTTGGCTAGATCATCTATAAGATCCTTTTCAAATCTGACATTTTATACTCTTACACTAAAGTAAGAGAAAAGAAAACTCCCAATAAATTTATTTGAAAAAAACATTTCTGCTCTTAAAATGGTATGCTCTTATAGTCTTATTTCTAGATGATTCTTTCCTTTTTTTTTCATTTTTTAAAAATTATACTTTAAGTTCTAGGGTACATGGCACAACGTGCAGGTTTGTTACATATGTATACATGTGCCATGTTGGTGTGCTGCACCCATTAACTCATCATTTACATTAGGTATATCACCTAACGCTATCCCTCCTGCCTACCCCCTTCCCACATTAGGACCTGGTGTGTGATGTGCCCCTTCCTGCGTCCAAGCGATCTCATTGTTCAATTCCCACCTATGAGTGAGAACATGCGGTATTTGATTTTCTGTTCTTGTGATAGTTTGCTGAGAATGATGGTTTCCAGCTGCATCCATGTCCCTACAAAGGACACAAACTCATCCTTTTTTATGGTTGCATAGTATTCCATGGTGTATATGTGCCACATTTTCTTAATCCAGTCTGTCACTGATGGACATTTGGGTTGATTCCAAGTCTTTGCTGTTGTGAATAGTGCCGCAATAAACATACGTGTGCATGTGTCTTTATAGCAGCATGACTTATAATCCTTTGGGTATATCCCCAGTAATGGGATGGCTGGGTTAAATGGTATTTCTAGTTCCAGATCCTTGAGGAATCGCCACACTACTTTCCACAATGGTTGAACTAGTTTAGAGTCCCACCAACAGTGTAAAAGTGTTCCTATTTCTCCACATTCTCTCCAGCACCTGTTGTTTCCTGATTTTTTAATGATTGTCATTCTAACTGGTGTGAGATGGTATCTCATTGTGGTTTTGATTTGCATTTCTCTGATGGTTAGTGATCATGAGCATTTTTCATGTGTCTGTTGGCTGTGTGAATGTCTTCTTTTGAAAAGTGTCTATTCATATCCTTTGCCCACTTTTTGATGGGGTTGTTTGTTTTTTTTTTCTTGTAAATTTGATTGAGTTCTTTATAGGTTCTGGATATTAGCCCTTTGTCAGATGAGTAGATTGCAAAAATTTTCTCCCATTCTGTAGGTTGCCTGTTAACTATGATGGTAGTTTCTTTTGCTGTGCAGAAGCTCTTTAGTTTAATTAGATCCCTTTTGTCAATTTTGGCTTTTGTTGCCATTGCTTTTGGTGTTTTAGACATGAAGTCCTTGCCCATGCCTATGTCCTGAATGGTATTACCTAGGTTTTCTTCCAGGGTTTTTATGGTTTTAGGTCTAACATTTAAGTCCCTAATCCATCTTGAATTAATTTTCGTATAAAGAGTAAAGAAGGGTGCAGCACACCAACAAGGCACAAGTATACATATGTAACAAACCTGCACGTTATGCACATGTACCCTACAACTTAAAGTATAATAATAATAAATAAATTAAAAAAAAAAAAGAAGTGGGATTGCTACATCATATAATAATTCTATTATTAATTATCTGAGGAACCTCTATAAAAAAAAAAAAAAAAAAAAGAGTAAAGCAAGCATCCAGTTTCAGCTTTCTACTTATGGCTAATCAATTTTCCCAGCACCATTTATTAAATAGGGAATCCTTTCCCCATTTCTTGTTTTTGTCAGGTTTGTCAAAGATCAGATGCCTGTAGATGTGTGTTATTATTTCTGAGGACTCTGTTCTGTTCCATTGGTCTGTATCTCTGTTTTGGTACCAGTACCATGCTGCTTTGGTTATTGTAGCCTTGTAGTATAGTTTGAAGTCAGGTAGTGTGATGCCTCCAGCTTTGTTCTTTTGACTTAGGATTGTCTTGGCAATGCGGGCTCTTTTTTGGTTCCATATGAACTTTAAAGCAGTTTTTTCCAATTCTGTGAAGAAAGTCATTGGTAGCTTAATGGGGATGGCATTGAATCTATAAATTACCTTGGGCAGTATGGCCATTTTCACAATATTGATTCTTCCTATCCATGAGCATGGTATGTTCTTCCATTTGTTTGTATCCTCTTTTATTTCACTGAGCAGTGGTTTGTAGTTCTCCTTGAAGAGGTCCTTTACACCCCTTGTAAGTTGAATTCCTAGGTATTTTATTCTCTTTGAAACTATTGTGAATGGAAGTTCATTCATGATTTGGCTCTCTGTCTGTTACTGGTGTCTAAGAATGCTTGTGAGTTTTGCACGTTGATTTTGTATCCTGAGACTTTGCTGAAGTTGCTTATAAGCTTAAGGAGATTTTGGGCTGAGACAATGGGGTTTTCTAAATATACAATCATGTCATCTGCAAACAGGGACAATTTGAATTCTTTCATGGTCATGGAAGTATATAAAATATTTACCTTTCAAATTTAAGAGAAGAAATGAATAATCTAATAAGGTTTAAAGGAGAATATTATTAACAAACAGATATTTATCAAATATTATGCAGCAAACATTGTGCTTGATGCCGGGAAATATGGAAAATGATTCTTAATTATGGTCCATATGCTTTAGGATTTGAAATTTAGAATGGAGATACACGACCAACATGCATAAAATAACAGCATGCAACTGTTCAAATGTTATTTAACAATGAGATTGCCTTTATTTGCAAACATTAAAAAAGTCAATTCAAAGTGGCTCTAACAATACAAAAATGTATTATGTATGTTAGAAAAAGTCATGAGTTAAGGCAGTTCAGGGATTGGTTAATTTATTTCTTCCATCCAACAGACCTGTCATTTCCATGTATGGATCAGGATGTATTGGTACATTTGACAAGAATTGAAAGGGGTCTGAAAATTAGTCACTTATCTTGTATTTTCTGATTTCAGTGGTTCCATGTTGGTTATATAGGAGAATATCCATGTGTTTTAGAAAACATATGTTAAAGTATTATGAATTACTATGGTCTAAATATTTGTGTGTCCCCTCCCCACACTGTGAATTCATATATTGAGACCTAACCCACCCTGGGATGATATTAAGAGGCAGAACCTTTAAAAGATGATTAAGTCACTAGGGTGAAGCCCTCAGGAATAGAATTAATACCCTTCTAAAAGAAGCTTGGAGGAGGAGTCTGCTTGCCCTTCCACCATAGGAGGACACACAGAAGGCACTATCTATGAGGAATGGACCCTCACCAGACACTGAAAGAGCTGACACCTAATCTGGAACTTCCCAGTCTCCAGAATTTTGAGCAATTAATTCCTGTGTTTGTAAATTTCTCAGTCTAAGGTATTTTGTTACAGCAGCCAAAAGAGATTAAGGGATCATGAGGCAACAATTTGGCAATGTAGTCTCAAATAGTTCAGGAAAAAAAATTATTTGTACTGTTCTTTCAACTTTTCTATATATTTGAGATTATTTGAAAATAAATAAAATTTAATACTAAAATATAAACAAAAATGTGGGCTTTCCCAAAAATGGAACAATATGACATAAGGCTTAGAACTCTCAGATATATTTGCTACATTCATTCACTTAACTAATGTTAATTGAGCACCTAATGGTTCTAAGCACTGTATCCAGAGTTGAGTACAGATGTGGGAACAAGAGAGACAGAGCCTCTGCCCTCATGGAGCTAAGAGTCTAGTAGCAATACAATTAAGTGAACAGGAAATCAAGATATAATAACCATGTGATGGAGGAAATGCAGGATGCTACGTGCACACACAGGTAGGACCCCACATACCTACCTTGTAGGGTAGGCAGCCTATAAAAATTTGTATCTAAGCTAAAGCCTGATGCTTGAGGAAGAGTCAAAAAGCAAGGTCGCTGTTTAGAACAGGATGTGCTTGAGAGAAGCGATTCACTTGGAGATGTGTCTGAATTAATATTTGGACATATTAATATAAGGCAACTGTCTGTAACAAACTGAGAATACCTGATTACCACAATTCACAGCCATGAATTCCCTCACATTTAGAATTCAAGGTGGCAATTGTTTTCGTGCAGGAAAAAATGGATTTTTTTCATGGTTGGTGCCAATCTTAGGAAAGCCAAGATTGTGGTTGGTTGAATAAGCAAAGCCCAGATAATACAGGATCTTGAAAACCATATAATTGATATGGACTTTACCCTGAAAGAAAAATGAATCATTTAAGAGTTTCAAGTGAAGAAATTTTGTTTTAGTTATTTTGATTCCATTATGAGAAATGTTGTAGTATTTTATTATTTATTTATTTTTATTTTTCTAATTTTTAAAAATAGATTAAGGGAGCACAAGTGCAGTGGTATTACATGGATATATTGTGTAGTGGTGAAGCGTGGGCTTTTAGTGTACCCTGAATAGTATACACTAAATCACCTACATTGTGCCCAACAGGCAATAATTCATTCCTCACCACCTTGCCAGCCTCTCACCTGTTGGTGTCTCTAGTGTCTATGATTACACGTTGTAGGCCCATGTGTACCCATTGCTTACCTATTTGTAAGTGAGAACGTGCAGTTTGTGGCTTTCCGTTTCTGAGTCACTTCAAGAGATGATGGTGAGCTAGACTCAGGAAGAGGAGATAAGTGAAAGGATTCAAGAAATATTTAGGATTTCAGGAATAATCGAAGTTACAGATGAAGAAAGCAGCAGTTCCTGGTTTGGGCAACTGCTGAATTGTGATGCTCTTCACTGTGATTGAAAGCACAGGAAGAAAAACAGGTTTGTGTATGGAGATGATGAATTACATTCCGGATGAGGTCAGTTTTTCTATGGCACATCTAAGTACTGATGCCAAGGGGCTACTGGATATATACAAGTCTAGAACTTTGAAGCACGAGTTGGATTGAACAAAGAGTGTTGGAAGTTTTTGGCATACACATGACTCGATTTGTTTTCATGGTAGATATTGCATGAGAGAGAGAGATTTACCTGAATAGTAAGTAAAAGGCATGAGATTACACGGGGCTTGGGATGCTGAGTCTGGACACATTTTGAACAGCAGTGGCAGAAAGTGGGATGTATTAGGGTAGAAAGAGAGAATCTAGGGGTTGAAAAACAGGTTAAGAGATTGATCAGTAAATGGTTACAGTGATTGTATGGAGTTCTTTGAGTTTGCTGGACCTCCATGTGTTTCACAAGCCATGCGGCCTCCAAGAGTTTCACAAACTAGCCTATGCACAGGAGTATGTGAGGAGCAGAACCACTGATAAATCCAGGGTACTCCCACCAGGTGTGATGTCCCATGTTTGAAACAATGTACATCACAGTATCCCTTATGCCACAGGAACCAGTGGGAAATATTAGTGATACGTTCCAAATCAGGGACTTTCCTGGAATGCTAATGACAATTGTATCCAAGTGTATTAAAAATATCAGAAGACCCCTGAGTTTATTGATCAATCGTTCTCTTAGTCCACAGTGGCTGCACTCTGAAGCAAAACTATCAGTGCATTTACAGCAGAAATATCTGCAGTTTAGTATATTCTGTACCACTGACTGGCAAGAGGGGCAGACAAGTGTGTAGCACTCGAGGAGTGGAGATCTGCCTTCTGAGGAGACTCCAGGTGTTAAGAGAAAGTTGGAAACAAATAGCCTTTTTTTTTCTTTACTTTTAGAGGATGTCTGTTTTCTGATGCAGAAAGGATTTATTTAAAATAAATAAGATGTTTTCAACAGAAATTAGAAAACTTTTTTCTTATGCATACCAATGTTGATCTATAAGTAACCTTACAGAAGTCACTTTTGACTCTAGAATTCAATGTTTTCCATTTAAAAGCAGGAATAATGCTTTATACCTCTCACACAGATACTGTAAGGTTTCATAAAATATTTACAATATTGCACAAATAGGGTACTAAGAAGATAAAGTGTATAAGCTATCTTAACAAATAAGTTTTTTTTTTCCAAGATCAAAATTTCCTATGTACTTAATTTTAAATTAAGCATGGCTGCTACAAATTTAAAGGGCATATTTAATATTTCTTTCACAAAAATTATTGGAAGAAATGTAAAACCATCCTTCAGATTCTGTATTCAGGTTGGAAGCATATTCTATAAAAGAAAATATATTCTACACTCCCAAAGAGAATGTCAGAAGAATGAGTAAAGCAGTCATGCTGATCCTACCTTTTATATAAACAACAAGAAGAATAAACCTTCATGCTTTCAACCAGTTTTGAATACAGGAAAGCAGCTGGGTTCTCGAATCTTCTTTCATCACCTCAGGGTGTAACATGATTATTCAGGGAAAATCAAATTGACTTTATAACTTTGGAAAGATACATCTACAAAGAAAAGAACTGAAATGAAAAACTGTAAATTATAGTTATCTATTTGAACAGGGCCAACAATTCACCCTTGTCTCAGGAGTCTCTCGTGCTTCAGGGATGAAGCATGGTTTCTGCGAGAAAAGGGCGAAAGTTAACTGACACCAGTTAGTAAGGATTTCATTATCCCTTATATTTACTTGTTCTTTTTATTGTATTGGAGAGCTAAGAAACCACCTGAAAAATTTTATATCTCTATGTAGTGAGGAAAAGAGTTCTCATAGGAAAAAAATTATACTTGTAGCTGATACAATTTTGAAAGACTATTTAAACAATTAATTTATTTGAATATTTCAAAATCCACAATTCAAATCACAAATGTGAAAATAATGTGATCTGACCAAAAGTGCGGTTCTTACAGTGGTCTGCAGGGAAAGAGTCCTTATTGGAAAGCAATTAATTATTTTCACTCTATAAGCATCACGTATTTTAAGTGTGCCAATGAAAGTCCAGAGACCTTAGTAGTAGGAGAAAATAAGCTCTTTCTCTGCAGAGCAGATAAGAAGCTCAATTAAAAAAACCGTCTTCCCACAACACTTGTTGATTCAAGTGTGAGGACTTGGATTTCACAGCCATTTGCATCCATGAATAAGATTACAAAAAGAACACTACCCTCTTCCATTTTCATTGTCACCTCTTCAAATATTGAGTGACTTGCTTGAGAAAGTCTAGGTTACAGTCTCAAATAATTTAATACTGCCCTCTAGAGGCATTACAATAGCATTAAATTTGCTCCTTGTGTGATTTTATTCAATTTTATTTAAAAGCACAACTAAATTTAAAAGCACAACTCTAAAAGCTCACAAAAGGGTAACTTTTTTTTAAAGTTACATAACTTTCAAATTTTATGTGACAGTATCATATTGTGTTGAAAAAGTTTAATGAAACTCAGTGTATTAATATTTCCTTTAAATCTAAACTTGTGAAAATTTCTAAACCATTGGCTAAGTGGCAGTATCTATACTAGAGTCCTCTAGTTGCTATGGCTTTTCTGTGAAACCTGAAACACATGGAGTGAAGTGGTCAATATAAACAAATCCCCCACCCCACCCCCAAAATGGCTTAACTTAAATTAAGAATTTAAGAATTTAGAACATGAAAAATGTTTCTTTTCCCCTAAGGAAAAAGTAAAGTAGCAAACTAAAAACATTCTCTTCAAAGCATGAGTAATAGGCAATTTGCTTAAAATATGAGTCAGTGGAGAAGAAAAATAAAAGGCTGTTTTTAGAACTGAATACTTGGAAGACTTTTATGGATAGATAACTAGATTAAGCAAAGTAAATTTGGATTTACCATAACAACAGTTATGAAATATATTCAAAGAGAAGAGAATATCCAAGTATTTGGGATTTCTGTGAGAAAAAAAAATCAAATATAGCATGAGTTTTATATTAAGAGGAAATTGATAGAAATTTGAAAACTAAGAACCTTTGGAAATCTTTGTCATAAAACACCTGATCATTTGAAGACTAAAGGACGGGTCATGAGATTCTTATTTTAAAAGGAAAGTTTTATGTTTTCCATGTAGGCCTGAAAGAAAAATTATTTTTGCTTTATGATTTTTAGCGTTAGGAAATGGTAGGTAATGGTGTGTCTTTCCTATTATCACTTAGAAAGCTATTTGGAAATAAAATGCAATGTCTGTTTTCTCCAATAAGGGTAATTTTCTGAAGTGTTTGCATTGAAAATGTTGGTTGTTATTGATACGAAGTAATACATTACTAAATCTGCTGTATTATATAGTAATTATAAAGAAAGCAAAGTGCTTGTCGAAATAAATTACTTCACAATTATCTGTAAAATAAATTACTTCCACTCATTTTTCCATCCTGTTGTTTGTAATCAATGATCCACTCCCATAACCTAGAAGCCTGTAATTTTTGGATGGCAAGAAATGCTGTGCACAGATTGAAGTATAATTACAAAAACAAGTATTCAGGGTTAAATTTTGTTAAATTTAAACAATATGAGCTGAATACAATGATATATGAGGGAGTTCATCTATATTCACAGAAAGGTCATATAATCTATAAATTTATAATTGAAATTGCACACACGGACACGCACAAACATACCTACTTAATTTAGATGACTTCCCAAAATACATAACTTTTTACCTCAGAAGGAATAAATTATTGGAATAACTGTTAGAGGTTGGGCAAAAAAAAATGCTTGAAGAAATAATTTGGGTTTTGGCTTACATATTTAATTTTACAGGAAAACATCCTGTAAAATTATAAAATATTCATTTAATACAAAATATTTATTTAATGCAAAATATTCATTTAAAAAAGTTTAAAGTTCATGCATTTGTGTTTTCTTTCTCGTTTCTGGATTGCCTTAACTAACCATCCCACTAGTATGGAAAGGTCTAATACTCCTGGGATAGATATAGAAGTAAAATTATTAATGGAAGTAGAGATTAAGCATATCTGTAGCTTATATCATTTATTTAGTTTATATTATTTAGTGAAATAAAATAGCAAAAGTTATAAATAATTAAAAACCTAAGCAGCAAAAGTCATTCAACTATATTTAAGTATAAGTAGGTTAATATCTAAGATAATAGAATTTTTAAAAACTGGAGAATTTATGTTCTCGAAAGTATGTTGAAATAATGCATACACCTGCTAGATTAACTGTGTTGACAACGTGAACTTGGGTGTGGAGAACAGGCATTTATATGTTAATACCTACAAGCAATATTTTTCATTAAGAATATAAAAGCATTAGAAGCTTGTTTCTGTAAGCACCCATTATTTTAGCTCATACATTCTTTTTCAAAATGCTTAAGATCTCACTTTTGATTTACTACTCTGTAAATTATTAATAAGCAAACAAGCATATCAAATACGTAAATTATATAATATTTTAAAGGACACTTGATTGGTATAATTTCTTTGTTGTTAAATTTTGGACAATATCTTTTCTTACCTTTGCTAATGAATGGCAACCTGCAAAATTTTGGAGGCTAAAAATTATTGTAGCCAACTCTTGAATTTTGTTACAATGCATGTACACTAGAAAAAGTTTGCAGCTGATTTTCAAA
The DNA here is from genome assembly GCF_024542745.1 of Macaca thibetana thibetana. Taxonomy (NCBI): domain Eukaryota; kingdom Metazoa; phylum Chordata; class Mammalia; order Primates; family Cercopithecidae; genus Macaca; species Macaca thibetana. Next base: position 89,578,096 of record NC_065583.1, read on the forward strand.
AGAATTAGAAAATTCTACCACTCTTTTAGATTTAGATGGGAATTTATTATAAAAACAATAGATGTAGAACAGAATTTAAAAAATATAATTATATAAACACATACTTTTAATTTTTTTATTTATTAGAGAAATGCTGACATGCATTTTAATGTATCTAATTTCTAGAACATGTAGAATGCATTTATACTCATTCATCCTCCCTTAAACACACTGATGCTTTATTTGAGTGTATACATATAAAATATAGATAGCTCCTATATATAAATTTTTTAAAGCAGATCTTCATTCCCACATATTTAGAGTCAAAAGTTCTGACATGCAGCCCAATATTTTTTTTTAAATAACTCAAAGTAGTACTGATGCAGAATTCTGAAGTCCCACTTGAGAAATTTGAATTTCCTTCTCTGAGTCACCTAAAGGCACAGATTCTTAATAAACCAATATTTCCCAAACAATCATTCATCTTATATTTAGCCATTTTCTCGAATAATGACCATTGTGGAAATCCTTCTGTTGCACTTTCCCTGTGGCCAGCTAACAACTTCTTTTCTCAGTCTAAGATACTTCATATTGTTTCTTTTCTTATAAATAAGTGCAAGGTTGTGTGTAAGATTATTTATTCCTATTTGTTTCCCTCTGTCTCTTTCTCTTCCCTTCTCGGCTATTGCTATATGTGGCTACTTGTCTTGCTTTTTTACAGCAAATCAATGTATTATGACTCTCTTATGGAGCACTGAACACAAGTTCAAATTCTGGATATGCCATTTTGTCACAAGGGAAGATGGCAAGTTTCCTGAACTCTCTCAGCCTCAAAGTTGTTCTGCACATCAAATCAATATGTGTATGCTAAGTGAAAATACCCCTCCTAATTTCATTACAAATCTGGCTATGAGATAGATAAAAATGTGACTTGCTTTTCTAAACACTATTGTAGTAAGTGCTGCTTGGCTTTTGTATATCTTAAATCTATAGGTCTTGAAAACTCTTCTTCCTAAGGGCACTGATTTCCTTCTAATTTCAAAATTATGTGGTCTGGTAGCATTTGACTCATCCTTCCTTAAAATTATCTTTCTCTTGACTTCTGTGATTCCACTCTGTCCCAGTTTTTTTTATTTTCAACCCTAAAAGGTTTTTGCCAATCTCCTCGTTCTCTTTCTTTATCCCAGGCTTCTATTCTTATCTTTATGTTGCTGTTTTTCTTGAACGGATTTTTTTTTTTCCAAACACAGAACCCTCTCCCAGAGTGGAATATCTATCCCAGATTTCTTGCTTGACTTTTAGCCTTATAAAATTTCCACTAATCCTATCCATTTGTATGTGCCTCAGACATCTGATTTACTCAATTCTTTATATCCTCCCAAGTCATCTTTCCTTCTGTGCTTCCAATGCCTGTGAATGGCCCCGACAACTATCCATTGCAGGCATAATCCTAGACTTTTCCTTTTCAATTACCCTCCGTGTTAGTCAAGCTTCTCCAGAGAAACAAGACCAACAGGATATACAGAGAGAAAGATTTATTTTAAGGAATTTGCTCATGTGATTGGGAAATCCTGACAAGTCCAAAATCTTCAGAGTAGGCCAGCAGGCTGGAGACCCAGGGAAGCATTGCAATTCAAGTTCAAAGTCTTGCTGGCAGTATTCTCTCTTCTTCCAGGGAGGTCAGTCTTTTTCTATTAAGGCCCTCAGTTTATTGGATGATGCCAATCCACATTATGCAATCTAAGTAACCTCATAATATAAGCAGGGTAATCTGCTCTACTAAAAATCTGTTGATTTAGATTTTAATCTCACCTAAAATCTACCCTAACAGAAACATCTAACACAATGTTTGACCAAATATCTGGGTACCTTAACCTAGCCAAGGGTACACATAAAATCAAACTTCAGAGTTTCTCACCACAAAATTGATTAGCATTCCTTTTCTACTTTACTTATTTTTTTCTTAGTTTTTTGAAACAGGACATTGCTCTGCCACCCAGGCGGGAGTGCAGTGGTGTCATCACAGCTCACTGCAGCCTTGACCTTTCAGGCTCATGCCATCCTACTGCCTCAACCTCCAGAAGGGAGCTGGAACTAAAAGCATAAGTCACCATACCTGGCCTCTATTTTACTTCTTAATATCTATCAACTTTATTGACTGCCTCTATCCCCTCTCTACCACTTTATGTTCAGGCTATTAGCTCCTGCTTTGACTATTACAATAGTCTCTTAACTCTCTAACTCCAACTTTTCCTTCCTAATTCATTCTCTATACCAACTGGAATGACCAATGGATTAGTCGTTCTAAAATACAATATTCTGATTATGTAAATACCATGCTTTAAATTGTTAAATAGCTTCCCTTCACTTTCTGTCTAGTCCAACTTCATCAGCATAAAATATTAGTTCCTCGAGATACAATTCCTGAATTTTTTCATCCTTTCCTCCTACCACTATTTCATATTCTCAATGCTCCAAATATACTAATTATCTGTAGTTCAATGGACGGTCCATGCATCCATGCATTTGCAAATGCTATTCCCTCTATTTAGACTATTTCTTCAATGCTTCTTTGAATTGACCAGGAATTATTTATGTTTTATGACTCTGAACAATCACTAACTTCTTTGGTGTCATAGGGATTAGACAGCAATTGACTTGTTGCATTACAGAAGCAGCCAGTGTCATATTATTAACTTAATTAATACATGTGAAATGCTAAGAACAGAGTCCAGCATATAGCAAGTGTTCTATTACTATTAGCTGGTATTATTATTATTATTTTATTTTATTTTATTATTTTTTTTTGAGATGGAGTCTCGCTCTGTCACCTAGGCTGGGGTGCAGTGGCGTGATCTCGGCTTACTGCAAGCTCTGCCTCCCAGGTTCATGCCATTCTCCTGCCTCAGCCTCCCGAGTAGCTGGGACTACAGGCACCCACCACCACACCTGGCTAATTTTTTGTATTTTTAGTAGAGATGGGGTTTCACCATGTTAGCCAGCATGGTCTCAATCTCCTGACTTCGTGATCCACCCGCCTCGGCCCCCCAGAGTGCTGGGATTACAGGCGTGAGCCACCACACCTGGCCTATTATTTTTAGTTGGCAAAAATTGTCTGTATTTATAGTGTACAACATACGTTTTGATGTATATATACACATTTTGCAATGACAGAATCAAGCTAATTAACATATGCATTACCTCACCTACTTATTTTTGGGGGATGAGAACAAAATCTAGTCAGTAATTTGTAAGTATACAATACATTGTCATTAACTATATTCACCATGAGGGAAAAATAGATGTCTTGAAATTTTTCTATTTAATTGAAATTATTAATATATCTTTTGATCAACATCTCCCAACCCCTCACCACCACCCCCTCTCATTGGTAGCTACCATTTTACTCTTTGTTTCTAGGAGTTTGACGTTTTTACACTCCACGTATAAGTGAGATCATGCAGCATTTATCTTTCTGTGCCTGGCTTATTTCACTTAACATATTGTCCTCCAGGTTCATCCATGATGTTGCAAATGACAGGATTTTCTCTTTTTTTAAGGCTCAATGGTATTCTATTATGTATATGTACCACATTTTATTTATTTTTTTATCCTCTGATAGATACAGGTTGATTCCATATTTTGGCTATTGTGACTAATACTGCAATGAACATAAGAGTGCTGCTATCTCTTCAACATACTGATTTCATATCCTTTGGACATACATCTAGAAGTGGGATTGCTGGATCATATGGTAGTTCTATTTTTAAGTTTTTGAAGAACCTCCATACTGTTTTCCATAACGGATGTACTAATTTACATTCTCATCAGTGGTGTACAAGGGATCCTGTTTCTCCACATCCTCACCAACACTTGTTAACTTTGGCTGTTTAATAATAGTCATTCTAACAGGTGTGAGGTTGTATCTTCTTGTGGTTTTGACTTGCAATTTCTGATAATTAGCGATGTTGAGCATTCTTTCAATCTACCTGTTGCCCACTTGTATATCTTTTTTTAAAGTGTCTATTTAGTTTCCTTGACCATTTTTAAAATCAGGTTACTTGTTTTCTTACAATTATATTGTTTGAGCATTTTAAATATTCTGAATGTTAACCCCTTATCAGATGTATGGTTTACAAATGTATTTTTCCATTTCATAGGTTGTCTTTTCACTCTGTTGATTGTTTCCTTTACTATGCAGAACTTTTTAGTTTGATGTAATCCCATTTGTTTTTAGCCAATATTATTTTTAATAGTAATAATAGTATTTATAGCACTCAAATTAAATTGTAATTGTTGACTGATCTGTCCATTGCTCCAATAAATACTTTAAAAGTTAATCATTTGTAACTCCCTAGATCCTACCTCAGTGCCTGACACATACATAGCAAGAATAAATACATCATTGAATCAATTAAAGAACTCCCTAGTATAGCAAATATATAATGTCTTCTGAAAAAACAACAAACAAAAACTTTTGTATGAAAAAAGTTCAGTCCCAATACCAGATATCTTAGACTTCGAACAAGATTAGGTAGATTTCTCAATGTTATTTTACTGAGAAACTTTAAAAGTAAATCAGAATTCACAGACATTTGTGGAGTTTTTGACATTATCGTTTGCCAGTCCTACGTGTGTGTGTGTGTGTGTGTGTGTGTGTAATATGTGCTATTTCTATTATGAAGAATATTTCAGGAAATGGCTACCGAATAAAATGTTACTAAAATAATCTCAGTCTTTTTCCTGAACTTTCTAGGTAATTGTGGATCACTTTACTCAAAACTATACAATTTTCTTTCCATCTTATAGCACCACATGTTACCTTTATTGAAATCTTGTTGCCTTTTATAATTTGTCAATCTTTTTGCCATTTTATTCTCCTTAAAAATATCCTTAAAGAGTTAAAGTTTATCTTCATGCATGTTACCCAACTCTGCCCTAAGCTAAATGCTTAAGAAGACAGTTAGTAATAAGTGAAACATAGCTGCCGGCTTTCAATTTTTTATTTAAAAAAATGAGAATATCATTTAAATATGGCAATGCATTTATTTCTCTTGTAATTATAAAAATCCAGACTTTCTTTACAATTTATTTACAAATAAGTGATTTTTAAGATTACAAAAAGGATGCAAATGCATTTAAATCTTTCTCAACATTTCCAACTTAGTTTATGTAATTTGCAAATAATAGAATAGTTAATCTCACCCTTGCCTGCACAGGAGAATCACCTGGGAAGCTTGTAAAAGTCATTGTTTTACTTTTACCTCCCGGGATTTAGTTCCTCTCAGGTTGAAAATGAGGTGAGTTGTTTTTTTGTTTTTGTTTTTTTTTACCTTTTAAGCTTGCCAGTTGATTTTAATGTGTGTAGCCATGGTTGAGAACCAATAAGGTCGGCTGTTTTTGTTCTTATATAATGTTAAATAGTTACAGGAATACTATTCAAATGATGATTTGTAGATCTTTGTTGGTCCTCAGACATATTCTTGGAGATAGATAATCTGTCTTCAAAAAATTTTACCTTGTGCTCTTTTAATGAAAAATATATCAACACAAATTAACATAGGCATTTTTTGGATTAGGTATATAACCAGTACTGCCATAAAACATTTAGTTTTGCATTACATTTGGTTTACTATACTGTCATATACTGTCAGTTCCAAGTAATTATATGTTAATTAGAGTCTAATGAGAAAAATAATAGTGGTAGAAGTGGCATACAAACAACTTATTCACATAAATCCACAGTCCTCAACCTTGACTGGACACCTTGACTTGCCATTAGGTTCAGCTGGGGACATTTAAAACACCCCAGGGCTCAGGTCACGTCTAGGGCAATTACACAGAATCTTTGCAGGTGAGGCCCAGTCATTAGTATTCTTGAAAGATCCCAGGTTAGGCTGGTATTAGGTTAAGCTTGAGAAACACTGCTCTAAGCAAAGTCAAATGAGGTGCACACATTCATGTTAGTTACAATTGAAAATGGAGACTTCATCCCACATTTTGGTAATACAGGACTGCCAACTTCAAAATAATTTGTGCCATAGTAATCAGTATTATACATTTAGTTTGTAAATAACTATTTGAATTTTAAATGTTTACTTCAGTTAATGATTTGAATTGTTTTGGTTATATAGTTGTTTTTATTTTAATTTATAAGTTCATTTTGGCTTTGTATTTATAACCAAGTTAGTTTATTCCTTATTTTATGTTTACTCATATTTAGATAGTATAATAAAAACTTTCAGTCAATTGTAAAGATCTGTAGATTATTTTTAAGATAATTGAATCACAAATCAATTTTGACAAAATATGTCTATAGCCACAGCTGTAGAATCCTGTATTAAACAGCAAAAGGAAATATGTATCATGACATCTTTAAAAATAAAAGGAATATTGTAATTGATACAGAGTTTCATTTTGGGATAATGCAAAGTTCAAAAGATGGATAGTGGTGATGGTTGCACAAGTACCTAATATCATTGAATTGTATACATCAAAAAGAGTTAACATGGGAAATTTTACATTATGTAAATTTTACCACAGTAAAAATAAAATAAGAAAGTGTATATTCATATTTTCTGCTTGTTTTTGGTTTGTTTGTATATTTTTGAGTTTTAAAAGTTCTTTATATATTCTGACATGTTTTTCAGATATGTGACTTGCAAATATTTTCTCAAATATTTTCTCTCAACTTATCAAGTATTACTAGAAGGAAAGAGGGATTTTTTTAAAAATGTAAAGGATTGATGTAACAAAAAGATGTAACACTTTTTGCGGCTAATTAATAGCCTCCAAATATATAAAGAAAAAAACTGACATAATAAAAAGGAAAATAATATTAATCCAAAATTATATTTAGAAATGTAAAAACTTCAATCTTGCTATTAAACTTTTGGTATGAAACAATAAATTGACTAAGAGAAAAATTTCTAACTTTAATGCATATGTTAGCAGAAATGAAAGACTAAAAAATCAGTTACCTAAATATCAGCTTCAAGAAATTAGAAAAAGAAGAGCAAATTAAACTGACAGGATGTAAAGGAAAGAAAATAACAAATGACCAGAAGCTAAGGAAGGAGGAGACATATTAACAGAAAAGATGTTTAAATCTTTTAAACTTGCTTATTTGGAAAGATCAAGGAAACAAAAATACTAATCAAGGGGAATAAAGAAAGAAACCATAAATAACTAATATCAAGAATGAAAAGGAAAATATCACCACATATCCTAGAAGCATTAAAAAATGTAACAAGAGGGTATTTTGACCAGTGATATGCTAATAATTTTGAAGACATGACTTACCGAAACGCAAAAATAAATATCTGAGTAGCATTATATCTATTAGTAAACTGAATTTCTAAACAATAACCTACTTACAAAGAGAATCTTAGACATAGATTGTTTCACTTGTAAAATTTCCAAATATATAAAAAGAAACATGCCAATTTTAAACAAACCCTACCAAAGAATAGAAAAACAGGAATCACCATCTAAGTATTCTGTGAGGTCATCATAATTTTAAAACCAAACACGGAAAGAATATTAAAAGAAAAATAATTATGGGCAATTTATTTTGTGAAATGGATCCTAAATAAACAAAATAACAGAAAATAAAATCTAGTGACATATTTAAAGAATTACACATCTGGACCAAGTTGGTTTTATTTAAAGAATGCAAGGTGAGTATTGTATTAGAAAATAAATATGTGCACTAGGAAATAAAGAAGAAAGTTTACATAATCATCTCAATAAATACAAAAAGATTGTTGAAATTCTTCACATCATCAAGATAAAAACAGCAAAAATAGAACACATAATTCAGAAGATATTTCATATGTATGTATATAGATGACACAAGATGCATAGCCAGAACATATGCACATTCCTAAACATTACACCGGTAACCATCCATGGCCTGTTAGGAACTGGGCCACATAGCAGGAGGTGAGCTGCACAGGAGTGTGCATTACCACCTGAGCTCTGCGTCCGGTTAGATCAGCAGCAGCATTAGATTCTCATAGGAACACAAACCCCATTGGGAACTGCTAATGCAAGTGATGTAGCTTGTTTGCTCCTTAGGAAAATCTAATGCCTCTGAAACCACCCCACCACCCTCACCATCTCCACCCCTGCACCCAGTCTGTGGAAAAAATATCTTCCACAAAAATCAGTCTCTGATGCCAAAAAGGGTGAGAGAATCACTGTTATAGAGCATTATAGAGCAAAGAAAATAAACTACAAATATTAATCTAATGAAGATAATGTTGAATAAAAGAAGCCAGGAAGAAATAAACACATATTTTAAAATTCCATTTATAGAAGTGAGGTTTCCAAATAGAAGAGAAAGAATGTTCTGAAATCTGCTCTTCCATAAAAGCAGTAAGAACACTAGCAAAAATCGTCAAGTGCAACCTTTTGAGGATTCTGGAAATGAATCAAAAACCTATAAAATGTATGGAGCATTTATTCATTCAGTCTCCTTTTTTAAGTAGTATGTAATTTACATACAATAACATTCCCCAGTTTTAAGTGTACAACTTGATGGCTTTTGTCAAACGCATATAGTGCTACAACCGCCACTGCATCATGATAAAGATATCTATGTTCTGATTTGAATTATTTCTGATTGTCACTCGTTGACTTTCTATTTCTCAATTGTTAACTTTCTAATTAGGTCAACTCTTCTTTTTTTTTTTTTTGATACGGAGTCTTGCTCTGTTCCCCAGGGCAGAGTACAATGGTGCAATCTCAGCTCACTGCAACCTCCACCTCCTGGGTTCAAGTGATTCTCCTGCCTCAGCCTCCAGAGTAGCTGGAACTACAGGTGAGTGACAACACGCCCGGTTAATTTTTTGTATTTTTAGTAGAGACGGGGTTTCACCATGTTAGATGGTCTTGATCTCCTGACCGAGGTGATCCACCCACTTCGGCCTCCCAAAGTGCTAGGATTACAGGCGTGAGCCACCGGCCCAGCCCTACTCTTCATTTTTCAATTGGATCCTAACATCACTTTCATAGACTTAATGAAAACCTTCATCAGTTTTATAACCTGAAATTTCGCCTTAGCTTTTGCAGCACAGTATCATTAAACAAGCAAGATCCATGATGTAAAAACATTAAAGCCACTTTATCACATTCTCACATTCCTTTTAAATAATGTTGATGCATGCACCGTTTCTCCAGCCCCCATTCCTGAACAACAATTCACGCAGGCCCCATGACTTCACTCGTTGCCCCTGAGTAATAAGTTTCAATTCATAATTTAATCTAAAATTCATAGATCCAGATAATAATCCAAACTTTAAACTTGATTTAAAGTTAGCTCTTTCATTAGAGGCAAACTCCTATTGCCTCTTAAACGGGGAGGGAGACAGGGTATAAGTTACTTCTTCTCTCTTTCCTTGTATGGTATTTCTACATGGCATTCCTATGCCACTTCTGTTATAAGCAAGAGTTTCTACCATTTCCAATTAAGACTAAAGCAAATAAAGTTTAGGGAGACGTGAAAAGAGGCAGGGGGCTTTGGGAGGCAAACATTTCTCAATTATTGTTGCTATTATAAGATGGTTTCAATTTCTTTGGTCCTGGGAAATGCTTAAATCAGACACTTGTGTTGTTTTTCGGGGGATACCGTTCCTGGATTTCTCCAACTGTTTGACACAATCATTGCTGTCCTTTGGCTTATTACTTAATAGTTCCCCTCAGCTTCTGCACCTCCTTGTGCTTAGCTGTCTTCACTATGGCAGAAGTCTATGCTGACCTCCTTCACCGACCCAGGCTGTTTTAGCCAAATCTTGCCCTTTAGCACTCTTTCCAGTGTGAGTTAGACACCAGTTCACTGTGTCCTTCTAGGGCAAAAACAAAACAAAACAAAACAAAACCCCGCATTTCAAGCTGTCCTTGCTGAAAACCCAAGGTGAGGAGCAGGCATGCCCCTATCTATACTCATTTGTTTTGCACAATGAGAATCCCAACCATGCTGTCTCCAAAGAAAGTATCTCCCAAGCTCGCTGACTCCTATAATCCTAGCACTTTGTGAGGCTGAGGCAGATGAATCACTTGAGCCCAGGAGTTTGAGACCAGTCTGGGCAACATGCTGAAACCCCATCTCTACAAAAAATACAAAGATTTAGCCAGGCATGGTGGCATACGCCTGTAGTCCCATCAATTCGAGAGGCTAGATGGGAGGATCACTTGAGCCCAGGAGGTCAAGGCTGCAGTGAGCCAAGACAGTGCCACTGCACTGCAGCCTGGGTGACAAAACAAGAACTTGTCTTAAAAAAAGAAAAAGAAAAAGAAAAAAAAACTTATTCAAATCCCTTTAAATTTCCTACAATTTTTTAAGGTCTTGATGTATATGAGTAATCTAATTGTTGTTGATCACCTACTTTAAATTTTTAAATCAAAATTAAGAGTGATATTTCCATTACAGAGATACACAACATTTGACAATTAGAAAGATAATGAACTATACAGATAATGAGAAAGATGCTAGGGTTAAGGTTTGGGGAAAATGATTCAGTAGAAACTAATGTCAGAAATAATCAGTTTATTTGCAGGTTATGATGTTTTTCCTTTGATATCTACCTTTGTAACTGCAAAAATTTTGATATTAAAAACCCACATATTAAGGACAGACTGTATTTACAGATTTATAAACATCAGATTTGATAGTGCTTAATTCTTCATTAACTCTTAATTTGTTCATACCCTTTCCATACAAAATCCTCTCATATCAAGGCAATTGATAACTTTCACGATACTGAGCCACAGTCTCCCTTTACACCAATGCTTTACATAATCAGCCCTATGCATCCTGTAAAGGCAAAGGTATAATTTTAAATCTGCAGCCTTTTAAAACTTTCCTATCTCACTTGCCCAATTCTGAATTCTTCCCTATAATCCACTGAATGTGCTATTATTGGCCTAATTTTTCCAAAGCATAACTGTAATCTGATCATTACATCATTGAAATGTTTCAGTAGCTCCCTGTTGACTATAAAACAAAATTCTAATTTCCTGGAATGGCATCAAGGTTCTCCATTCTGCTCTGTACCATCTTATCATTCATCTGTAAACTTTCAATTCTCACAATCCTTGAGCACAAAACTTACGTAACTACTTCCAGTTCTAAGTCTGTGCCCAACACATTCCAATATCTGTGGCTTTCTTTGTGTGATCCCCTCTGACTAGAATGTCTGGTTTACATACACACCCACATACCATGCATGCATTCACCTCTGCATTTCTGAATTTTACCCAATCCCTAAAATCTAACTCGCATGCTGACTACCTGGTATTTACTGATTCTTCCATTAGCTCCATTCTCTCCTTTGTCTAAATTTCCAGTTTACGTGTATCTATTTTATGGTATTTATTTTCTAGCAGATTTTCTTTTTTTCTTAGTTGTTTCTGTAGCTGTTTTGTGAAAGACTAAATTTTACGTATTCCTTTTTTCCCACATAGAATTTAAATGAGGACTCAGCACTGTGTCTTAGTCTGTTTTGTGTTGCTATAAAAGAATATTTGAAACTGGGTAATTTATGAAGAAAAGAGGTTCATTTAGCTCATGGTTCTGTAGGCTGAAGAGCTCAGGGGCATGGGCCTGGCTCCATGGGGTTTTCTGGGGCTATATCACAACACAGCAGAGAAGGTCAAAGGGCAAGCAAACACCTGTGAAGAGTGACCAAAGCCAAAGGGTGTCCTAGCTTTATGACGACCCACTCTTGAAGGAGATAGCCCCTTCATGAGAGAATAACCCCAGTCTCAGGACAGCGAGAACTCACCCACTACCCTGAGAATAGCACCAAGCCATTCATGAGGGACCTGCCCCAAACACCTTCCACAAGCCTCCACCTCCCAACACCTCCACATTGGGGACCAAATTTTAGCATGAGTGTTGTGGAGAGACAAAGAAATATTCAAACCATGGCACACAGATAACCATGCAATAAAATATATCAAAATATATATATAGTCTTCCTTTGGTAAACATGAAGGATTGGTTCCAGGACCCCCACACACATCAAAATCCAACTATACTTAAGTGCCATAGCCCTACAGAATTTGTAGATATAAAAGTAAGCCCTCCATATACACTGGGTCTGTATCTCTCCGGTACTGTATTTTGATCTGCATTTGGTTGAAAAAAATGCACAATAAGTGGATCCCTGTAGTTCAAACACTGTTGTTCAAGGATCAACTGTATACAGTAGTCGTTTCTATGGATTTGTCATATATTGCCCTGCAATAAACTTTGACTATGCATACCTCTCAAAGCAAGAGAAGACAAAACTTTCACCTTAAACAACCTGTCATTGGGATGTTGGCTTAAAATCTGTATGCATTTGCATTCTCCCAAGCAACAGAATAAGTCTAATGCTATTGCAGACAAGAAAGCAAAATGCCTAACTTTGAGGGGCCTATAAACTAACTTTAGGCCCATTTAACAAATTAGAAAAAGCTATAACTGATAGCTCAAATAATTGTTCCAAAGATAGGAAATCATTATTTATTACTGAATACAAACATTAATAGTGATAATGATAGTGACCATTGTGTCATACACTTTTCATGCATTATCCCACAATGTCACTAACTATACAACACACACTGTGTGATGGGTATCATGACTACCCCATTTCACAGATCAGAAAATAGACAAGGAAAACTGAGATAAAGTAACAAGTCTCAAATGGCAGAGTAAGATCAAATCATAGCAGTCTGATATGGATAGAAGTCTGCCTTATGTTCACAATATATGAACAGTAATGTCACATTTCTAGAACACATTCCAAAATGAAAAACCAGGCAAAAGGGCTTCTGAGCATAAGCCTGCCATAATACTGGAGGATGGAAAGAAAATTCAGTCTGAAAGTAGGCCCCTCTGGATTTACGCCCCAGATCTACTTTTTACTAGAAATGGCAAATTAAGTAAGTTATTCTCAGTCTCAGTTTCCTTATCTGAAAAAATAGGGAAACAATGCCATTGTAAAGATTAAGCAAAATGACATACATAATGATGCTTAATCAACATAATGATGTCAAAAATCCTAAGTAGAGTGTAAGCTGTCATTAATGTTATTGTCATAGTATTGTTCCTTGACTCCACTGCCTGTTTGCTCTCACTCCCTACTTTCTACACCATTAAGATGACTATTTTTATAAAATTAGTATGTGCTGAATTTTTAAAAACTATTACATAGATACAGAAAAAATAAGGAAAATCACCCATATTTTCACTACTCAGAAATAACTCTAGTTGACAATTTAGTGTTAATTCTCTGGACTAATTTCTATTTCTATTTATTTAGAAATACATAAAAGTTTCATTAAAAATAGAATATTTAAAACTTACTTTTTTCATTTAATAATGCCTGTTCTATATAAATGCTGATGCATCTCTCTCTCTCTCTCTATATATATATATAGATATATTTCTGTCTCTAAGAAAGAATACAATGGAATTATATATAATATAATATATTTATACATGTCTACCTATAGATTTGTAAAATAACCTGAATTTTTAGCACAAATATACAGAGGTATAAGTTTTAGATCAACTTTGTATCATTTTATAGCTATTGATACATATTTCTAAATTGCAACAGTATACAGTACAATAATGCCCATTTTTCACACTAAAAATGTGAGCATTAATATAAAAATACCAAATTGATGGAAGAAAACTGGAATGTTATTGTTCTAACAGGGATATTTTTGTTTACTAGTGAGATGAAAAATTTTTCAGACATTTATGTTCAGTCATTTTATTTCATAACTTTATGTTTCCAATGAAAATAAGTTGATTTTTAAACTAAAGCTGCCTACATTTGTACCTTTCAAATATCATTTCTTTCTAAGTTACAGTATGTAGAAAATACATTTTTTAAAAGTTAGCAAGGTATTTTTAGAAGCTGACAGAATGAGACATTTTAAAAAGAAGAGAGAGCAAAGCCAAGAGAACCACAAAACATACAGTGGCTTCGAGCTACTCACTATAGTATATTGGAACACATAATAATAAAGATTGAGTCATCAAAAACATTTGCTTGGTTTAATAACAAGAAAAATGAAATTATTTATTAGATTTTAAACATATTTACACCTAAATTGTTAGTATTTGGAACCTGAAAAGTTAATAATTGTCTGAAATTTTCACTTATGTGAATATTTTATTCCTGTGACAATAAACAATGCATTATTTATTTTATTCTATTGTCATAAGGCATATACAGCTTTACAACAATAAAGCACAATATTTGGTATGTGCCAAAGTGAATTTGGGCTTCTCAATTTCCATGTTTTTCCAAACAAGTATAAATGGAAAATATAGTACAAACTGGCAGGCCCGAAATGATTTATTCTTAACTCTAAATTTTTACATAATGTTACTTTGTAGCTGAGTTGAAGATACACTCATTTTCTTTAAAAAATGAACTGATCTTTATCATAATAAAATAACATTGCCTAGAAGAATGCCTAGTGTATAGTAGAAACTTAAGACATGTTTGTTGAATAAATTGTGTTAAAGCAAAGAGAAATGTTTAGTTTTATGAGAAAGAACATGCTAAAATGAGAGAATTACTATATAAACTCAAAAAATAATTAGGGTCATTAATCAAATATTTGATGAAATATTTGGTAGATTTTTTGCAAGTATAATTAACTAATTGCACTATGGATATAAAAAGAGATGCAGTGTGATGTAATGAGAACGATCTTGGGCTAAGACACCTAGATTTTAGTCCTCTGACTCCTCAATAACTGTGACATTGAACAAACCAGTTAACCTCCCTTAGCATCATTTTCTCCAGCTATGAAATGATGATGATAACTTCCTATGCAACATGGATGGTTATTATAAAGATGAGATAATAGATGTACAAATGCTCTAAATAAGGTCTATATAAATGTGGGATATTATATAGATGTGTTCACACCAAAGGAAAATCAGAACAATCTCACAAAGACAGAATAGCTAAATGTGACTGCCATATTTTCAATTCTGAATAGAGTTAGATAAGGAAAGTGTATTAGTCCATTTTCATACTGCTACAAACAACTGCCCAAGACTGAGTAATTTATAAAGGAAAGAGGCTTAACTGACTCACAGTTTAGCGTTGCTGGAGAGGCCTCAGGAAATTTACAATCATGGCAGAAGGTGAAGAGGAAGCAAGACACCTTCTTCACAAGGCGGTAGGAAGAAGTGCTGAGCAAAACAGGAAGAGCCCCTTACAAAACCATCAGATCTCATGAGAATTCACTCACTATCATGAGAACAGCATGGAGGAAACTACTTCCATGATTCTATTACCTCCAACTGATCTCTTCCTTGACAAGTGGAAATTATGGAGATTATGGGGATTACAATTCAAGATGATATTTGCGTGGAGACACAAAGCCCAACCATATTAGAAAGATAATCTAAATGAATTCCAGATGACTAGGTTTCGTTCTAAGAAACAGCAATTTAAAATAGATAATCTCTAAATGTCCATCTCATACTAAATACTGGGCATAGATCCATAGTGTTTCTAAGTAAGAGTAGGTGCAATAAAGTGAATTTGAAGTCATGATTATGTTTTCTTACAGTTTTACTCCTATGTCACCCAAATAATGTACATTTAACTGACCCCAGAAATCATTGTTATAGCCCCCTACTGGACCAAACAGAAAATTCCACATCTGGATTTCTCTAGATCATAAGGCTACACCAGATCTCAAGGCTACACTTTTCGCACAAGAAAAACGAAAGTTATGTAAACATCTTTTCCATAGAGAATTTCAGAATTAAAGATGAAGATATGTATAAAATATGGAGGTACACAAAACCCTATGAATATATACACTATAAATGTTCAGAGATAAAGAAATGCAGAAACTTCCTAAGCTATTTATTCAGTAATATTGCTGAGCATTTAAAAATTGCCAAGCACTGGGATAAGATGTTTAAACAAAGAATATAAAAGTACAGATATGGATTTATGAATGATATATTAAAAAATCTAACACGTGCCTCTTACCACTTAATGGGCCAGATTCTGTGGCTGATGTCTGTAATCCCAGCAATTTGGGAGGCTCAGGCTGGAGGATCACTAGAACCCAAGAGTTCGAGACCAGCATAGGCAACATAAAGAGACTTCATCTCTACAAAATAAATAAATAAATACGTTAGCCAGATGTGGTGACATATACCTAGTCCCAGCTACTTAGGAGGCTCTAGTGAGATAATTGAGCCCAGGAGGTCCAGGCTACAGTGAGCTGTGATTGTGCCACCGTATTCCAGCCTGGGTGACAGAATGAGACACTGTCTCAAAAAAACAAAACAAGGCAACAACCAAAGCAAGACTAAAATGCTTTAAGGTTGATTTTAATTTATGGAAAAATAGAGTTAAGAAGTTCTGGATCTTCAGAGGAAAGATTTATATAAAAATGTTCTATTTCCAATGGACTAGAGCTGTTAGTATTGTCCAAAGCCTTAATCTCATATAGTCTTCAATGTAGTCCCAAATTTCTATCAGATTTTAAGACAGACACATACCAGTTGAATGTGACACAAAATAAAATAAAAACCATTTAAAATTTAAGCCTGTCAAAGTTTAAGTTTCATATACAAAATCGTTCCAGTTAAACAAAGTTATTTTTAGTCCTTGCTGATTATTTTACAAAGAGATATCAATTTTTCTGTTTAACAGAATTAATTCTTCATTTAAAAATTATTATTGCCCTTTGCTAACAACTTCTAAACAAATTAATCTCTTTTAAATGACTAACAATTATTTTTGTTTTACTTTAATTATCTATCTAGCAATCTCTCTCTTCTGCTTATGTTTTCCATCTACACTTATGCTCTACCTACATTTATGCTCTATCTACATTTATAATTGAACAATATTGATATTGTAAAATGTTAAGATTTTTTTGGTTGATAGATCTAAACTTAAATTGCAATCAATCTGTTTGTGTCTTGTTTTCTTTGTGGAAATAGCTAAAAGTATGATAGAGATATTTGTTCTTATATTCAGTAGAACTTCGAGTGAGTGTAAATATAGATTGTCAGTACATTGTATTAAATGGCATTTATTCTGATTTTAAAAACATAACTATTTAATTTCTTTCCTCCCAGGCTCTGGGAAGGATCAAACTTAATCCATTTTCTCTTTTACTTATTTATCTAGTGCATTGTTCCATATAAAATTCCCCACTAGTGCGTCAACAGTCATTTAAAATAGCATGCAGACTTCCAGATCTATCAGAATGACAGAAAAAATACTCTGGAGAACCCACCAAATGAAATACAATGAAATAAGTAAAAGAAAATGGGGAAGAAAATTAAAATGTGGCCAAAAAATGCATAGTGACTAGAAAATAAGTAATAGGAATGACCCAGTGATCTAAATCTTTCCGTGAATTTTTTATCAAATCCAGAATTCTCAGTTTCCGTTGATGGTTGCACAAAGTATGGAACAGGATATAAATCCTAGAACCTGCTAAGCTGGGGAATGTAAGAAGAAATTCCCCACCTAAAGCTAAGACCTCTGTGGATATGTCCTTATTTTAAAGGTAACATAAAAATGAAGTTGCCACAAGAAAGAAAGAACAAGGAATATTGCCTGTCCTAATCTTGCAACTAAGTGGATGAAACAAACGAACACACACAAATTCTTCTCTAAGAATTTGTTGTAATCATAATTTAGCCTTCCAATATGTCTGGAAAACATCATGAAAAAAATTTAATTTTAGTGGTCCTGGTTTGGGTTTATTTCAGGAAATCGACAGAAGCAAGCATGAATACTCTTGGAGAATTGTAATCAAGCAAAAAAGAATTTTCAAAGAATTATACCTTACGATATTTCATAAGATAAATAAGCAGCTTACATTTAAATTTACAAAACATAAGGGGGAAAAGCCCACCATGAGTAAGATCTAAGGAAGAACAGTAGATTCATATCCTTAAAGATTTTAGATGTTGAAATGATCAGCACCAAATATGAAATAAATATGATTAATATGAAAAAAGACAAGCTCAAAAATACAAGCAAGAAATAAGAGTGCATGAAGCGCATTCAATCATACTGAAAAAAGTAATATAGATTTTTAAAGTGTATAATACAACTAAAATGTCAATGTAATCAAAAAATAGATCCAAAGAATTTATATAAAAGAAGTGTTAAACAAACCAATACATGAAAAATTTAAAAGTTAGTCTAACATACTAGTACTAGAAAAAGAACGTGAAATAGAGGAGATGAAGCAATGACCAGAGATCAGAGATGATGGCTAATATTTCTCCAGGTTTATGGGAGAGCACTAAACCTGAGCCTGAGAAAGCCAAATGGACCTCAAGCATTATAAATGAAAATAAATCACATCTGCAAATATCCTGGTGAAATTATAGAACATCAAAGATAAAAAGAAGATATTAGATGTAACCGGAGATAAAAGAAAGATCCAATAAAAGGGAAAGCAATAAAACTGACAGCTGACTTCATAGCAGCAACAATGGAAGACCAAACACAGAGTAGTTTCAGTCTGCTCTTAATCTCTCCATCACCTGGAACTCTCTACATTGCAAGTGGGAGATTCAAATGGTACAACTACTTTTGAGAACTGTTTGGCAATTTCTTAAAAAGTTAAATGTATATCATATGACCCAGGAACTCCACCCCTATATATTTATCCAGAAGAAATAAAAATATACATACACAAAAAGACTTTCACTCAAATGTTTATAACAGTTATGCATAAAATCTCAGTACTTCCAGGAGACTACAGACAGTGACATCTGCATAGCTTCCTACCTTCCAATATTGTCCCAAACAATCGGAACAAGAACAAAAATGTAAACTCTACATAAGGCTATGCCTTCAACATTAATCAAAAACAGACAATACTGAAGCATCAAAACAAGTGTATGTAGAAAGAGAAAAGTTACCAAATATGTGTAGCCTGACTCTTGTGCTTCCTTTCCCTCCCTGCCCTATTGCCTTGCTATAAGGCTTTGAGGAAGCAAAGCCAGATCAAGAATAACTTCAGAGAAGAAAAAAGAAGAAAACTGGGTGAAGGTGCCTAACGGTGATCAAAACAAATACCAAAAGACTAAGTACATCCTAAATTTAAAAATACTAAAAGAATGTTCAAGCAGATCAGAGCATGGACTACAGGGAAGAAATTTCAAAGTATATGTGGAAGGACAGTTTCAATTTAAAAAGGACACTTTTCAAAATGCATAGCTTCTGAAAAAGACAACAGAACAAAAACAAAAATGGGAAAAGCACTCTGACGATTGTGTGGTGAAGAGGAAAAGAAAAAAATAAGACAGGAGAAATACAGGGTCCTGGCCAAAGAGAACCATAAATTCAGAGGACTCCCAACCCCCATCCTACCATACCAAAACAAATAAAGGAACAAACAGGACAGAGAACCTGGAGTTGCTATACTAACAGATAGGGTGAAATTGTGACATCAAGCTAGGAATTTCATGAAATACCTCAGTATAAAAGCAAACAATAGGAAATGTAAGTCCATATTAAGTTATCGCAAAAAATCAGGGAACAAAATATTACAAAAAACCAACTGAGTAAACCACTTCCTTCTACAAAATAGCCCTGAATTAGAAGAAAACTGAAAATCAACATGAGAAATATGATTAAATATACTTAAGCATTTGAAGATATGCAAAAGCATCTCAAATGAGAAATTCATAAATAAAACCTAAAAATAGGCATAGAGAGGATGAAGAAAGTTGATTGAACTCAGAAAGGAAATGGAAAAACAAAAACATTACCTCAAAAATAAAAAATAAATTGCAAGGTTCTCAGAGGATAGTCTCAAATAAATATTTAACAAGGGGCACTGATGACAGGTAGGAAAGCAACCAAGAAAATGAGTCATGAAAGAAATAAAAAGGCTTAGAAAGAAAGTAGTGGAAATGGAGGACCCATAAAGAAGAAGTAATACTTTTATCATCTGTGTCCCTGAAAGAGAAAAGAAAAATGGACAAATGGACAGAGCAAATATTTAAAACTATAATCCAAGATAGAATCCTTTTCTGTTTGCATCACTTCCTAAATGGCAGGCCTCTTTTCCCTTTGGTTGTGTGATATGTCAACTGGCTGCATTCATTCTTACGTTGTAAATAGGCAAAAATTCTTCTTCTTTTTTTTAATTTGAGATGGAGGCTCACTCTGTCGCCAGGCTAGAGTGCAGTGGCTTGATCTCGGCTCACTGCAACCTCCACCTCCTAGGTTCAAGCGATTCTCTTGCCTCAGCCTCCTGAATAGCTGGGACTACAGGTGTGCACCACCACACCCAGCTAATTTTTGTATTTTTAGTAGAAACAGGGTTTCACCATGTTGGCCAGGATGGTCTCGATCTCTTGAACTTGTGATCCAACTGCCTTGGCCTCCCAAAGTGCTGGGATTACAGGCGTGAGCCACTGCGCCCAGTTGCAATATTTCTTTTACTAAAATAATATTATCTTTATTCCCTATGTACACATAAAATGTTATGTTTTTCAAAACATATACACCTTTGAAAGTATTGCTTACAATTCCGTAAATTAGTCAGAGAATGTGCTATTCCCATTGGGCAGATGGAGAAATGGCATGATAGAGAGAAACTGTTTAAGGTCCTCAGCTAGGCAGTTACGGTCTAGTTCTACCAGTCACATGTTGAAGGTATTCCCTAATACCTTCTCCACCACACTCAAATATATTCTATGCCACTGAATTGGAAATATATATTGAGTTTTACAATGTGCTATCAATTTAACCAAGTCACAGGCTGACCAATTTCTTCTGAAGGATCTGTCCTGTGTTACACCAATATTCATATCAATATCACATTGATATTCCTCTTATGGTTTTCCTTGGATTACTTAAAAAAATAAATATTCTCTTCAGAAATTTTAGTATCTCGTTTTCTAGGTCTATCAGTGCTTTTTTTCTTGGTGGCTGCCTTCTCAGATTCAAAAAACAAATATAAAACAAATATTAAAAAATTTGTTTTTATATCTGCCAAGGCTTCCTCTCACATAAAAATGTTTTCTCATTATCCTCCATTATGATAATTTGTATTTCCAACCAGAGAAAAAAAGAGGACAAAGAAGTTTATTGTATTTTTTCTTGTCAAGAGAACATTTATTCAATTTAGCAAAGTTAATAAGACTGAGTGTTTGGGTTTATTTTTTCTTCTTATGTAACTGGGCACAATGATTACACACACACACACACACACACACACACACACTCCTGAAACCTTTGTTCCAGTATTTTTTTCCTTTCCTACAGTCCCTAGGAATTTTTTAAGTCATATTGTAATGAAACAATAATCAGTTTTAAGAGTTCAATTTTAAGAGTTCAATCTCTATTATCACCTGCTTAAGAACAAATTTCCTACTATATAATAAATTGAAACTAAAATTTAAGACATGGAGTTTTAAATGTCTATTACCGCTAAACAAATGTGAGTTTCTTCTGAGACTTACACTACATGTAGAAAAAAAGGTATGGTTTATGCATATAAAAGTTGTTTTTATGTCCACAAATATAATTCAAATCTTAAAACATGAAATTCTCATCTTAAAGAATGGTCCTGAATTTACAGCAGCATAAAAGATATTTTTCTATTGAATTCTCTACTCGCCTTTTTAAACTCAATTTGGTTTTCATCTCTCAAAATTATCTTCCCAATTTCCCTGTTTTCAATTAATGGGTCTATTCTTTCACTTAGTATATTAATCAGTTTGGGCTTCTGTAGCAAGGTACCATGGACTGAGTGGTTTATAAACAACAGAAATTTATTTCTCACAGTTCTAGAGGTTGAAAGCCCAAGAAGAGGGTACCAACATGGTTAGTTTCTTGTGAACGCCCTCTTCCAGGTTGCAAACTAAACATTTCTCATTTTATCATATTGTATAAAGAGAACGAGAGCTCTCTGGGGTCGCCTGTTATAAAGGCACCAATAACATTCATGATGGATCCACCCTCATGACCTAATTACCTCCCAAAGATCCCACCTTCTAATGCCATCACACTGGGGATTAGGATTTCAACCTATGAATTAGCGAGTGACATAAACCTTCAGTCCACTGAACTCAAGACTCAAAACCTCAGAGCAATCATTATCTCATCCTCTCCTTTTCATTCCCTGTATTTAACCAGTCATTAAGTCTAGCAATTGATTTTCAACTTCTTTTGCCTAATCCTTTCCTTTTCATTGCAATTGTCATTCTGTTTTTTTTGTTTGTTTGTTTGTTTGTTTTTGTTTGTTTTTGTTTTTTTTTTTTTTGAGACGAGTCTCTCTCTGTCACCCAAGCTGGAGTGCAGTGGACGGATCTCAGCTCACTGCAAGCTCCGCCTTCCGGGTTTACGCCATTCTCCTGCCTCAGCCTCCCGAGTAGCTGGTACTACAGGCGCCTGCCACCTCGCCCGGCTAGTTTTTTGTATTTTTTAGTAGAGACGGGGTTTCACCATGTTAGCCAGGATGGTCTCCATCTCCTGACCTCGTGATCCGTCCGTCTCGGCCTCCCAAAGTGCTGGGATTACAGGCCTGAGCCACCGCGCCAGGCCTTGCAATTGTCATTCTAATCCTCATTGCTTCACACTTGTTCTCCCAGTTCGTGTCCCTATTTTTAGAATGCTTCCCCCACCCAGCAAATTGTATATATTGCCACAAAATCAAGATCAATGTTGGCAAGACACTGATTTCATCATTTCAGACTTCTTGCTCCAAATCCTCAATACCTGTCCCTTATATCTACACAATGCCAGTCAAATGTCTAAAATTAGAATTAGGATGCTTGTAGTCGAATTCTAACCTGCCTTTCTTAGCTTCACCTCTTAGGTAAATCCTTCTCTGCCTACATCTGGATACTCAAACCAATTTACTCTACATCTGGATACTCAAACCAATTTACTCTACTATGTTTTTTTGTCTTAAATTCTTGTCTAAAAGGACTACATCCGTTAGAATAATTTCAGTTGTTAGCAGCTGAGTACTATGATACGAAATAGCTTAAACAGTAAGTGGTTTATTGTTTGACATAAAGAGAATTCTGGAGGTGATTATTTTCAGGGTTTTTTTTTAATAGCTCAGTGACATCAATGATACAGGTTCTTACCAATTTTCTGCCAAATCGTGCTTGGTATATTAACCAAACCCTGCACAGAATAGGATGTTTCAAGCTCCTATCTCCAATTCAATCACTTGGTATGAAGAATGGGGTCACTTTTAATGTTTTAAGCACATCTAGATGCACCCATTGCAACCGAGGAGTACCACGATCCTTTGAAAGACAAGGACCCTGAAAAGGGTTTAGTTAACAAGAATGTATTTTTCAAATGGCTGCTAGAGAGGCTAATATTAATTTGCCACTAAGAATCTCCCTCCCCCCAGGAAATTCCTATCTCAGTTATATATTTATTGATTAATATTTATAAAAGTTCAATTGGTTTTAGATATTATACCAGTAAACTACCTAGAAGAGATAATATATTGGCTAGTTGCACAATAAGAATGAGTTTATCTGACTAAATTTTTATAACTGATTACTGCAAAAATAAAGACACACACACACACAACCAAGTCAACCAATAGAAACTGACATAATTTAGCCACATTTACAGATATGCTGTGCCATGATAGGGCTCTAGATTGCTTGAGTCAGAATGAGGAAATGATTTATAGGAGCAAATGGCAGGCAAGACCCTAGTAGAAGTACTGGAAGGACACATAAAAAAGGTTTAGCTTCCCTTACAGTTCTATGTGTGGCATTGTTGTTTCCTTTAAAGATCAATCTGAAGGCATTTTCTTACAAGATATTTTTCCTGTTAAGACCAATTCTATTACTTGTCTTCTTCACATTTCTTCTTTCATTCTCAGGACTGTGTTCTAAGAAAAATTTCTTGCTCTCCAGAAAATAATTTAACTCAGCAAAATCCTATCCAAATGGGATCTTGTCAACATCTCTAGCTGGGAGTAGTGAGCCATTATTTTTCTATTATCTTCATTACTATTCTGTATTAGAATGCATTGTATAACATAAGCAATATGAGCACATGGACACCACAAAGAACTGTAAGCACATTTCTATTTTTCTAGCTTTTCCTTTTTATTTCTTACTTTTAATTACTGGAAAAGCTAGAAAAACTCTTATGTAAGAAATGCTACCTTAAAACCCTTACAGGGGTTCATGTTAAAATATCGCTGTAACTTTTGAGGGAATGATTCTTTCTTGGTCTTTTTCTATCTCCAATTTTTCTGCTATTTTTTTTTTTTTTGTTTCTTTGCTCTTTTATTTTTGGGGGAAAATAATCCATGCACTCAAAGCCTTAAATACAAGTCTGGAAAAAAAAAAAAAAAAAAAGAAAAAAAGAAAACACTTCTACTTCAAGTAGTAGTAAGTTAAAGATTGACCACTACTTTGAATTTCTTCTACATATTAGTCATTGCTGTATGAAAACAAACTTTTCATCTTCCATATCTCTAGCCTAGTTAACCCACACTAAAGTATTTGAATAAGAATTCACTCTGACAACAAAGGCCAAAAGTACAAATCCTACTGCCCCATGCTTAACATGCCTTTTGTACAATGAAGGCAATTTACATTAATATCCCAAATTTCTGTTGCAATCACGTTTATTTGACTTGTAAGCGAGCTTATCTTTTCTGTGTTTTCGTCTCCAATTTTCTAAATTTCCTTATCTGTTTACCTGCCCCCACAAATTAGCCTGATCATTGTACACCGCTGTCTTCAATAAGAGAAGCTAGAACTGAGAGGTATTTCTCTGGACCAGACACTTCTGTGGTAGTTCACAAGCAATTGCTGAAGCCAATTAGATATTGTTTGCACTGAAAATTTATCCTCAGTGCCACCTACCTCATGGTGAAAAGCAGCACTCTCTTTTTCTATTACATTTCATCAAGGGCTGTCCCACAGCAAAGTTGCCTAGGTCCCAAAGATTTGCAGCCCTTATAATACACAGTCAAAGCCATTTCCCAAGAACCTACAAATGTCAAAGAGATGTCTGTGTCACCATGAGCTCTGCTGTCACCAACATGCTGTGGTGAGAACAAACACTCCCCTCTGATGTATAGGCCTTGACCCTGGGCTCGTTTTGTCTGCCAGACTCCTTTTATGGTGCGCCCTTTCTCAAGGCCCACACTGCTTCTTCCAGTACTGTTTTCTTTAATGTATACCTAAAATGTCTGATACTTTATCTTTTACAAGATCACAATTGTAAACAACCGGGCAGTAGAACTTTGGCTTCTCACAGCCATGGTTCAAATTCAACTCAATCTCATTTGTGATCCTGAGTAAATTATGTACGATTCCGGTCTCCTTTTCGGTATCTGTATAACAGAGTAATACTTTGATCACAGAGTTGTAACGAAGACCAAAAACAATACACAATGCTTCTAATACCATCTCCAGCACATTCTAAGTATTGAATAACTGGTACTTGTCTATGGCCATACCACCCTGAACACGCCTGATCTCTTCTAAATAACTGGTACTTTTTATCCTAGAAGATGATTCCCAAATGCCAGCGAAAATTAGTGTTGCAAGAGCATCTTAGGAAAGAACAGGGCTGTGCCTGACCCTTCTCACCAAAACCTTCAGTGCTCTGTACCTGCCAGACAAGATGCCCACGATGTGCTGTCACAAGAATACAATAGCATGAATTACAAATTGGTTTCAAGACTTGAGATTTTAACTCTACTAGAGACTGGGTAACAATCACCATAATGTTGGGTCTATGTGAATATAGAAATAATTTAAGAAATCTTAAACATCTCTAAAAGTTATATTAAACTTCTATATTGATTGTTTTGTATCTTAAAAATACATATATTGAAATAGCATCGACTCACAGAAATTGAGAAAATTTTAACAATAATTAAATATGTGAACCCACCAAAAACATCTCCGATGCCTTCACAGCACATGTGTGTGCACATGCCCTTGCATACCCACAGGCTTGCATTAAACTCTGTCGCTTCTGTATGATCTATTCTTCAAGGCAAATTGATTATTGATTGAGTTTCTTAAAAAAAGCAATATTTTAAGCTTATTTTAAAATTAGTATTAATATTATTGTTGTCATTGATACTGATTGTGATTGAGAAACCTACAGGAACTTGGAAAAAAGTAACAGTTTCACCCACACTTTCTTGTTTGAACACCATAACATTTGACATGTCTGGTTTATCTGTAACTATTGATAGGGTTTTTTGTGTGTATCATTTTTATTTGTCTATCATGAGGTCTTAAAACAATCAGATTAAACCTCCAAAATCTGGATATTCTAAACAGAGAGAGAAACCATTACAAAAACTATATAGGTCATATTGACAGAAGTACACTTACAAATATGGAGCAGTTATGTTTTAGAAACATCTAAAATATCAAGAAGGCTAGGGAGATTCTAGTGGAAGCAGGGCTTATCTGTCAGCTCTCTTCATCAGAAAAGAACTAAGTTTTCTAAAACGTATATAATTGGCAACCATTTTGTGGCTGGTCCCTAAAATGAGAGATGCCATAACTGTTTAATTCAAGAGTTATGATTTACCCCATTGTCAAGAGATCTTTATCATAAAGAAATTTTTCACATTTTTGATATAAGAACTATAAATTTGATAATATATTTTCCATTAGTTACTTAATGACATATGAATTGCACTGCAATGACCATTCAGAACATTAAATATGAATAATACTTCATCATCAACATTGAACATTATTTATGTACAATTTAATCAACTGCTCCCAGACAGAAACTTGTTCATATTTGTGTTTTACTTTACTTTGAAGGTTTTTCAACTTTAGCAAAATAAGTTTTAAGAAATGCTCTTAAATGTTAAGTTTTCATTTCCTATTAAAGTATTTTAACAGTATTCCAGTAAGATATTACTATTTTTTATCTTAGTAACCTAAAGGTAAGCTTTCTTTATATTTGCCCAGTTAATAAGGTTCTATAGAAATATATAATATTTTCCTCCAATATAATCACAGAAACATATTTAGGCAGCCTTGCATTTTAAAATACACTCAATTGATTTCTCCACAGGGCTTGCTTGTCATAGTGCTTTGTTAACCTACCCAGTACAGTACAGTATATTAGACAACTTTGCCTTGCATCATCAATTAGAAAAAAAATAATAACCAAAATAGTTTGACTTCCAAATTCTTAGCTGCCCCAATGCTGACAGCCAATGATGTGTAGAAAAGAAAAATCCTCATAACTTCTTGCCTGATAAATGAGTAGGGAGAATCTGACAGATCAGAACGAGATGAAGCAGCCTAAAACATTTGGCACAATGTGCGTCTGGCATACAGAGACTGCCTGTCAAATGCCTATGACTCCATACAGCAGCTAGGGACCCTATGGAGCAGCAGATGGGCCATTAAGGTAGTATTAATGTAGATGCCATCAGTTTTCAGTTCTGACTGGGACATACTCTTTAGAACTATGAGCAGCTGCTGCCATTTATTGTGACAGCTTCCTGCTAACTTTTGCCAACTGGCACAATCTGACTCTTTGTACCTGAGCTATTAAATGTGTGACTTCCACCATTTTATTCCTCCAGAGAATGCTTTTAATAATCCTCTAAAGAAGGAATGAAGCATTTATCACCAAAGTGAATATACATACCATGCAGTTCTATTGTAAAACAGTCCTGCCCAGTATACTTTATAGACCTTATATTAATACATTCTTATTAAAACTGAGCATGTATCTTTTCATACATACAAAAGTGCTAGATTGAAAATGATCACTCATATTAATTCTAAACCTTTCATGAAATATTGATGTATTTAACTGTTAACTAGGATCTTTTATCTCTTGAAATATTTTTTCCCTGATTAGCAAATGTTTTTTCTAAAATGTCACATAAAATATAGTAATAAATTAACAAACCAAAAGTAAATTATTTCATAGCTTTCTAAGTATAGGTAAATATTTTTATCTCAAGAAGTTTAAATACACCTGGTGGTTTCATTCATGTATAGGAAGAAGTTTTGGATGTATGAATGGATTTAAAAGCTCTATAATCTGAATAATATCTCTGCAATAGATTATAAACAATGCATTATGAATGATGGTAATTGCGCATTTATCACCTGCAGAACAATTTCACCAGAATATGCAACCAAACTATTGGCAGAAGCAGCACTCTGCTGCCTTCCTTTCATCCAGCTAGACTTCGAGGGATACATTGCATCATTTTTGATTATGTGGAACAAGAAAGCTCACAGTACAGCACAGCATACGGTTTGTCAGACAATAAAAACTGCAGCAAGTCATTATAAAAATGGCTGGCAGACATATTCATTATGCTGAGCTAACGTCTTTTCTGCTTCAGATATCTCTGCAATCTGACCAATAATCTATGCATGAGATTTCTAAACAGATCTCACCCATTCGATACTATATTTCACAGGAACGTCTCTGTGTGTATTTATACATATGTATGCACACACACACACACACAAACACTAAATCTTAAAGAAGTTAAACTTCCTAAGTTCATTTTGATATGTGCAATAACGAGAATGCATCTATCAGAATACATAATCATTGAAATTTTTAAAGATGTTGACATTTATAATACAACTATTAAACTGCTTCTTAAGATTAGATACGTGAAAGAAATAGTATAGAATACCAATAGTATATAATAGTATAATATAATATATAATAGTATAGAAATAATATTTAAGATTCCCTATGAATAGAAAATAGGTGAAATGATGGTGCAAATAAACCAAAGAATAGTCAAAGGAATGCCATCTAGATGCCAAGCTACAATAACGCCCACATCTTCTTCCGTTAACAAACCTGTGACATCTGACAGAATTTCTGACTCCTTTTACTACCTGTAAGTTGTGTGTGTGTGAGAGTTCATATGCATTTACTTCCCTTTGTATATTTATTTCTAAAAGAATTGAAGGGTATTTATTTCGGGGTAACTCCAAAACATGAACATTATATTATGGAAATAGACCAAAAGAACAACATTACTGAAAATGGGTGTTATTTACAAGAATGCAAAGAAAACTAAAACTATTATAGTAAAATTTAGAGCCTGGATAGAAAACACATATTAAAATTTTGATTTATTTTTTTAATTATAGTTGTTGATATGTTGATGTATTTAGATGTTTCATGGTTTGGGTTTTTTTTTAATATTTTCATTTTCAGACGGTATTTTACACTTTACTTCAGGTATTACCATACCCATAAGACAACATGAACTTGTTTTGAATATTTAACTACTAGTGCTCATAGGGATGAAGTTATTTACACTAGCTAACTTTTGTTAGCCTTTCATAGGTTAACACAAGAAATTTTATTCAACTCTGTAAAACAATTGGCAAAATCTAAAATGGTTTTTGAAAATTCTGCATTATTTAGTTTGATTTTGTATCAGCTCCAAATTAAAGATGTTACTATAGTGACAACATTTTGAATATAACCTAACAATGCATTTGAAAAACATTAACCTCAAAACAAGGGTACTGTTCGTATTTATCACCTGTAGCACTGTTCCCTCAGAGAAGTATCTAACAGGACTTTTTCAGGGGAGGGGTATTCTGTTTCTTCATGGAGAAACTAAGGTCCAGTAGATGGAACCACCGGAGTGTCTCTGTTGCATGAAAATGAATAAGTAAATGGAAACCAGAAAGGCTGGAGGCCAATTTCTTCAAGAGAAATGGAACGTTTTAGAATACTATGCTGATATAATAAATACGGCAACTGATCACAGAGATTGATGGTACATAAGCATTTCAAAGGAAGACTAACTTCAGAAAGAACTATGTGAAGTTTGTATTATTGGTCGTACCTTAATGCTACTGCTTAGGAGTGGTGATTTTGTATTTTAAAATGTGTGTTTTATATTCGTTATTTTCCAGTAGAAATCTAAAAAAAATATTTTTACAAAGACCAAAGGACATAAAGGTCACTTAACTATTCCAGCAAAGTATTCAATAATTAATTTAGAAATGTAATTCTAAACAATAAAATGAAATCTTGATAAGAAATTATATCTTGGCAACCAGAGCTAGAAAATATGTTAATATTTTCAAGACTCCTGCTTTAAAATGTTTATTGAAGAACTAAAAATAAATAGCTTTATCTTTCAGGTCCTTTCTGCAGGGATAGTTTTGTAAACCACTGCAGTATCATGTATAGTAGTGCTATAACATCAATGATTATATGTAACGTGCAGGATTTTCACCTATTAAGTTTTTCAAAGACAAAAGTAGTAAAATTGTTTTGCTAAAAATCAATGTACACAGTCTCAATCTTAGAACTTCTGAGACATCTTCCCTTAGAGGCGTCGCTTGTATTTCTAATCTGGTTCAAACTGTTAATGTCACTACTATCTGAATAGAAATATTTCACTGAATTGCGGAAAACATTTGGAGAGGTAAAATCTAAACACTTAAAAGGAGAATAAAATTTAAGATTGATCATTTTTAATAAAAGTGTGTTAATCCCTATTGAGACTTTTTTAAGTCAGCAGAGATAGACCGGAAATCAATCATACTGACATCCAGTCAATAAATATATTTCTTTAGGCTGGGCACAGTGGCTTATGCCTGCAATCCCAGCACTGCGGGAGGCCGTGGTGGGTGGATCACGAGGTCAGGAGATCAAGATCATCCTGGCCAACATGGTGAAACCCCGTCTCTGTTAAAAATACAAAAAAAAAAAAAAAATTAGCCAGGTGTGGTGGCAGGCACCTGTAGTCCCAGCTACTCAGGAGGCTGAGGCAGGAGAATGGTGTGAACCTGGGAGGTGGAGCTTGCAGTGAGCCTAGATCACGCCACTGCATTCCAGCCTGGGTGACAGAGCAAGACTTGTCAAAAATAAATAAATAAATAAATTTATTTCTTTATGTTTTATTGGTTTTGTAATCAATAAGAACACACAAAAAAACTTAATTGCCTATGGTAGATATTTGTGACATATTAAGGTAATACGTTATTTGATTATTGTGTTGGTCTGATTAGGCTGCCATCTTGAAACACCACAGATTGGGTAGCTTAAACAGCATTTACTTCTCAGGGTTATGGAGGCTGGGGAGTCCAAGATCAAAGCCCCAGAAGATCTAGCGTCTGGTGAGGACACTTTACCTCCTTTGAAACGGCTAATTATTTTTCGTTTTGTTCTCACATGGCCGGGAGAAAAAAAAAATCATCTCTCTCCTATCTCTTTTTATAAGGGCACTAATCCTATTGATAGAAGCTTTCCACTCATGATGTAATTACCTCCAAAAGGTCCTACTGTGTCTGGAACTGGTTCCTTCCGGTGGATTCTCGGTCTCACTGACCAAGAATGAAGCCGCAGACTCTCGCAGTGAGTGTTACAGTTCTTAAAGATGGTGTGTCCAGAGTTTGTTCCTTCAGATGTTCAGATGTGTCCAGAGTTTATTCCTTCTGGTGGGTTCATGGTCTCACTGACTTCAGGAATGAAGCTGCAGACCTTCCCAGTGAGTGTTACAGCTCTTAAAGGCGGCGCATCCTGAATTGTTCATTCCTCCCGGTGGGTTCGTGGTCTCGCTGGCTTCAGGAGTAAAGCTGCAGACCTTCGCAGTGAGTGTTACAGCTCATAAAGGTAGTGCAGACCCAAAGAGTGAGCAGCAGCAAGATTTATTGCTAACAGCAAAAGAACAAAGCTTCCACAGCATGGAAGGGGACCCAAGTGGGTTGCCCCTGCTGGCTCAGGTGGCCAGCTTTTATTCCCTTATTTGGCCCCACCCATGTCCTGCTGATTGGTCCATTTTACAAGTGCTGATTGGTGCGTTTACAAACTTTTAGCTAGACACAGAGCACGGATTGGTGTGTTTACAATCCTTTAGCTAGACACAGAGTGCTGACTGGTGTGCTTCCAATCCGTTAGCTAGACAGAAAAGTTCTCCACATCACCACTGGACCCAGAAGCCCAGCCGGCTTCTCCTCTTACTACCTCCTGATATCATCATATTGGGGGGTTAAGATTTGAATATATGAATTTGCAGGAGAACACAAACATTTAGTCCATAACAAATATAAAAAGTAACAGACTAAGGATCAATAATATGCAAGAACCAAAATTATGGAATTATGGACTAGATCCACAACCAGACCCAATCCATAAGTAGGTATTTGTTGATTAAAAAAAATGTCCAGAGATGCAATTTTTAAGAAATAGCCGTTTATATTCATCAGTGTGCACATTTTATGAACTTAAAAGCCTATCGATATCCTCTGTGATTCAAAGTAAATGAAAATAATAAGAGCAACAGCTGAATTATTTTATTTACTCAGCAGAATAGTACACTCTAAGTACAAAAGTTTCCATCGGTAGTGATTTTGCAACAATTGATAAGGTTGCAATGTTTGCGTTTTCTTTGCCTTTTAAACTTCATGGGAATAGTCTATTTAGAAAAGTAGTATTTAAAAACATACAGAAATCTTAAGTTAAAACGAAATTACACCCTTTGGCATGCTCTTCACTCTTTTTGGATAAGCAAGAACTGAACTGTGAAACTGTCTTTGTTTCCTTTGAGTGATTTTCTTTCTTCACAAACAACCACAGGGTACATGGAAGCACCAAATGTGGATAGAGGGAAACAAAATGGAGACCCACACCACTCATCTTTCACCACAATTTATCTTTTCCTATCCTTTCATAATTCTGCTTATATATCCTACTTCCTCCTTGAAACCTTAACAAACCATTTTAACTAGTTGTAATCCAATGTAGTTCTTGATTAATAGAGAAAAGTATCTTTATTTTGCCCAGAACCAGTCTAGTCTTTATCCTAACCCCCTAATTTGTAGTTATCAGGTGAATGCAAACAACCAAACAAGGAATTAAAAGGCTAATTTTGTATGTTTGTTTTGTTTTGTTTTGTTTTTAGATGGAGTCTCGCTCTGTCACCCAGGCTAGAGTGCAGTGGCGCAATCTCGGCTCACTGCAACCTCCACCTACCAGGTTTGAGCAATTCTCTGCCTCAGCCTCCCAAGCAGCTGGGATTACAGGCGCTCAGAAAGAAGCTCAACCACGCCTGGCTAATTTTTGTATTTTTAGCAGAGACGGGATTTCACCATCATGGCCAGCCTGGTCTTGAACTCCTGACCTCATGATCTGCCAGCCTTGGCCTCCAAAAGTGCTGGGATTACAGGCATGACCCACTGCGCCTAGCCTAAATGGCTAATTTTTAAAGCCCAAACTGAGTGACGATATACATTGTCTATTTAAGAAGTGTTTATTTTTTCTTGAATAATTATTTCTGTTTCACAGCCCCCTCATTTCAATTTTCTTCTTGGAAGATGAATTCTAAGTGTAGCAGAAATGCCTGAGAACTTATGGAAACAAGGAAATGTCAGGCGCTTGGATAAAATGTTCACTGTCCCCTCTGATTTATAAGGTTATATTTTTTGTCCACATAGGTACTCTTTGCCCAGCTGGCCTTGGAAAGGGAAGACTCTGATGACATAACCTAATCTGATCTCTTAGTATCTTTGGGAAGAAGGAGTATTCCTCTACTGATAGGCCTCACCTAGGCTCATGCTGGAGTTAGCACAGTTGTCACATTTGATCTTGGAGAGTCTGATCTGTAGCCCTGGAAGGAGAGCCATCCCATGGCAAGGTCCTTCTGCTGAATCTTCCCTATATTATCAGATTTCTCCTGTGATAATTTTGCACACGCAAAAATTTCCCCCAAATATCAATGTCATACAAAGACATTTATTTTCGTTGTGGGTCATAGGTTTGTGGTTTTGCTTAGGTGGCTCTACTTTCCCTGCAGGTCTGATGTGGTTTTTTTCATACGCTTAGTATTCAGAGAGTCATTGCTACCCAGGTTGTGATCTTCTCATGATAGAGACCAGAAGAGCAAGAGGGGCCCATGCAGTACCTCTTAAGGTCATGGCTCAAAACTGGCACACTGCCACTTCTACCTAGAGCACACTGGCCAAAGAAAGACATAAGTCCAAACCAAAATCAATGTATGGTGGTGGGGTGGAGGGGTGTATAATCCTCTTACTCTGGTCAGAAGCCCTGGAAATTTACATGTTAAAGGCCTTAAATGTATACTTCTATGAGAGAAGCTACTGAGGTATTGGGAGCAATAATTCAATTTGCCATATTTCCTCCAGCAGACTCTGTAGACATATTGTCATCTGGTCCTTGGTCTTGTCTATTTTATACTAGCTAAGCTCAAGAGTTCTTGCTACAGGATCACAAAGATCTGCCATGTTGACGTGATTGTGCCTTTGATCACCCCGCTCCATGCACCTTACTGAACCCTCCTTCCCCTCTCTCAATCTTCAACAAGAGACAGTCAGGCCAACTCTCTTGTCTCAACATCTCTATTCTTCATAACTCCTAATTCACTCTGGACCAGAAGACATTTCTACTATATCATTTACTTTCTCTTTAGTATTTTAACTTGTTGCAAAATAACAAAATTGTAAACAAAAATATTTTAGGTATTAAAATGGTTCTGTGACATGATCTTCCAACCTCAAAACTAAATTTAAAAAAAAAAAAAAAAAGAAGCTCAACATTTTTCTCCGAAATTAATTCCCTTGACTGCAAAACTAGGGACCAAATATGTAATCCTATTTTTCATACTTGAGCTTAGCCGAAAGGCTGAGAAGCAATGTAATCCTATTTTTTAAGGTCAGCAGCTGAATATCAGCTTTTTTATTACGTTTTTCTCATTAGATTTCATTGTAATACATGATTATTTTTCTCTACATATTTGATGACTAACAACACAGTTATATTTTCTGTAAAGCAAAAACTAAAAGCACTTTAAATTTTTATGGTCATTATGAGAGGTGAAGTCAGCTGGACTTCTGAGTTGGGTGGGGACTTGGAGAACTTTTCTGTCTTACAAGAGGCTTGTAAAATGTGCCACTCAGCACTCTGTAGCTAGGATTGTAAAACGCACCAATCAGTGCTCTGTAGCTAGCTAGACGTTTGTAAAGTGGACCAATCAATGCTCTGTAAAGTGGACCAGTCAGTGCTCTGTAAAATGGACCAATCAGCAGGACGTGGGTGGGGACAAATAAGGGAATAAAAGCTGGCCTCCCCAGCCAGTAGCAGCAACCTGCTTGGGCTCCTTTCCACGATGAGGAATTTTTGTTCTTTTGCTCTTCACCATAAATCTTGCTGCTTCTCACTCTTTGGTTCCAGGCACCACCTTTGAGAGCTGTAACACTCACTGCGAAGGTCGGCGGCTTCATTCTTGAAGTCAGCGAGACCACGAACCCACTGGAAGGAAAAAACTCCAGACACGTCTGAAGGAACAAACTCCAGATGCACCACCCTTAAGAGCTGTAACACTCACCGCCGAGGTCTGCAGCTTCATTCTTGAAGTCACGGAGACCACGAACCCACTGGAAGGAAGAAACTCCCGATACAATTATACATACAAGGTTTTTTTTCTTTTTCAAGTGTTTATTCCTTGAGGGTAGAATATATTGTATGTAGGGTTCTTTTTTGGGGAAATAATTAGAATAACATCTGGGCAGAACCAATAGATGACAAAAGTGAAGCAATCATAATTGTTCCCTTGAAGGTTAATTGCTGGTAAGGAAACAAATATTGATTGAAATAGCACTTATATTCTTATTCTGGAATGGGGTGTGCATAAGGAAGAAGGACAGGAAAATGGAGAGAAGATTCTGGGGGCCCAGCCAAGGAAGTATGTAGGGAAGACTAGAATCACTGTGGTCAGAGGAGACATGTTTTAAAAAGTACATATAAACCAAATAAAATTTACTTTAATACATACCTGTGAGAGTATACTCATATATATTTAAGAAAAAAGAGACACATCATGTGTTTAAGACAAAGGCCAAAAAATTAGCCTTATCCATCTGCCCTAGAATCTGTAAATGATAGTTTGTGCTTTGTATTCCTCAAGATTCAAAACTTTGGGCTGAAGGGAGATGATTATGTAGATACTTTTAGAGTGCACACCCCATTTCCTTGGTTATAAAAAGCGTAATTCTGTGAAGCATTAGCAGGAGAGATCAGCCTGATCTGGCTTATAATAATATGTGTTAGTAGTGCAAACTAATTTGTTAGGGGTAGAATATTTTTCAAATATATCTGCTGAAATATTCAAAATATTTTATTCTGTTGTCTTTAATTGGTAGGATTTAATTTTATTCAGAATATTAGTACATGAACCCAATCTACTTTTATTTACATTTCCATTGTCTGAAGGTGAGGGTATAATATGTGACAATATAGGGTTTGATGCCAGTAATAATTTTCTTACAACATTTTTAAAATAGCCTGTTGATTGTCTTTCTATATGATTAATGGAGAAAGAAATATTGTAAATTTGGTATAGATGTTACTAATATCACGATGGAGAAATTAAGTTTTCTTAAAGACTTGCCATCCAATGCTGTCTTTTTAAAGGTGAGGGGATAGCACTGTTTAAATGGATTGTTTTGAAATACTCAAAAATACATGTGTCATTAAAATATGAGTACAATTAAATCAGTTTTATATTTTAAATAAATCCCGATATTTATAAGTTTAACACTTCCAAAGTATTTGGCACTTAGTTCATACTGGTACCACTAAGTTATACATAAAACATATTGTCTTAACAAAGACCGAAAAATAGAAGTACAGGGACAACAATCTATCTTAAATTCTACTTTTTTTGTTTGATTCCAAACACTAAAAATATTATAACCTCTGAAAACTCTTGTAGTCATGTCTATCCCAGAAAATTCTCCAAAATGTTAGCAGAAAAGGAATGGATGCATGTCCCTAGATAGCTATGTGTTTAGTGATAGCACTTGCCTCCCTGAGGAAGATTTTCCCAAACTTTTGGATTTTTTTTTTTTTTTACCCCAGCTAGTGTACTTACTTTTAATACATATTGGACATTAATTATAGACACCTTATAAGCTTTCTAGTGTTACATCACTGCTCTGTCAGTTTATTAATAACATGAGGAGAAATGAAACGTAATGCTTTGTTGAACATTCATAAGGCACTCTATCAAATATTTAATGTGGGTTATCTAGTTTAACTTTCACAAAGATCTAATAAAATAGATTACCAAAAAAAAGACTCATTATGTTAATGTAGATGAGGTAAATTATTGTACCATTTTGAATTGTATTCCTTAAAAATGCTTTAGCGATGTTTCAAAGCCAGTGTGGTAATGGTGATGGACTGGAGATGAGAGGAGCGAGTATGGAGGGAAGAAAGAGAATAGGTACTGAGAAGATAAGAACGGTGGTGCTAGAGAACATCTGAAAAACAAGATGGTGGGGTAACTTTTCTGCCTTCTCTGCTAACACTCAAGAGGTTACATTGCCAATAAGTACTATATATTTCAGCATTGTCATTTACATTTCCTTCAAGAAAGAAAGACATTAGATACTTTTATGCAAAACATTTTCTTCTCTGTTTTGTAATATATATGTGTCTGTGTGTGCTCACACCGGGGGCACTGGCATGTAAAAAGAAAGAAAAACTTTACAAGGTTTTCACTCTCCTAATCAGAAGTTCAGTGAGATATGATTCTATTGATGGAAAATCAAAAGTCTATCAAGTTTTAAATCAAAGTCCAAATATGAAATTTAGCCTTATATATCAAAACCTGAACAATTCTCACATGACCTTTTAGGCAGGAATTAAATTCCTTATATTCTAAAATAAGAAAATGAGACCAAGTTCAGAAAAAGTTTTATTTGGAAAAACATTTAGTGTATTTTTATGTAGAACAGCAAAACACTGGAAAAATACTAAGTGCTCACGATAGCATAATATTGACAAAAATAATCCACATACATACAAAAAATATATATACATATATATAACAATGTGTATGTGAAATTACATATACAAAAAGCTGTTTTAGAATTTTAACAATACATATAGTTTCATATAATGTTAAATGGAAAGCACAGGATTCAATATTATACAATAATTGAGATGATCATATTTACATAAAACAAAAAACATACTATAAGGGACCAACAGCAATTTTTTTATACTTTTAATTTTTGTGGGTACATTGTAGATGTCTATATTTATGC
Source organism: Macaca thibetana thibetana (assembly GCF_024542745.1). Lineage (NCBI taxonomy): Eukaryota > Metazoa > Chordata > Mammalia > Primates > Cercopithecidae > Macaca > Macaca thibetana. Next base: position 89,616,161 of record NC_065583.1, read on the forward strand.
GGTACATGAAAAGATACTTTGATATAGGCATGCAATGCATACTCATCACGTTTTGGAAAATGGGATATCCGTACCCTCAAACATTTATCCTTCGTATTACAATCTAATTGTACTCTTTCAGTTATTTTTAAATGTACAATTAAATTATTATTAACTATAGTCATCCTGTTGTTCTGTCAAATGCTACATCTTATTCATTCTTTCTAACTATTTTTTGATGCCATTTACCATCCCCACTTCTCCCTGAGCCCCAACTACCCTCCCCAGCCTCTGGTAACCATCATTCTATTCTTTATCTCCAGGAGTTCAACTGTTTTGATTTTTTTTAGCCCCCACAAATAAGTGAGAACATGTGAAGTTTGTGTTTCTTTGCCTGATTTATTTCACTTAACATAATAACCTCCAGCTCCATCCATGCTTTTGCTAATGACAGGATCTCCTTCTTTTTTATGGCTGAATACTACTCCATTGTGTATATGTACCACATTTTCTTTATCCATTCCTCTGTTGACGGACACAGGTAGCTTCCAAATAATGACCATTGTGAACAGTGCTGCAATAAATATGAGAGTAAAGATATCTCTTTGATATATTGAGTTTCATTCTTTCAAGTATATACCCAGCAGTGAGACTGTTAGATCATATGGTAGCTCTAATTTTTTGAGGAATCTCGAAACTATCCTCTTTAGTGGTCGTACTAATTTTCATTCCCGCTAACAATGTACGCGGGTTCCCTATTCTCCACATCCTCTCCAGCATTTATTATCGCCTGTCTTTTGGATGAAAGCCATTTTAAATGGGGGGAGATGACATCTCATTGTGGTGTTGATTTGAACTTCTCTAATACCAATGATGTTGAGTACCTTTTCATATGCCTGACCAATATCTTTGGTTATTTCTGAGTAATGGGATTATGTCTGTCCTTAACCCCCATATTTTTGGTTTTATTTACTTACCTCTCTGTATTTTCTAAAATGATGAGTTACCACTTTTATTTTTTTAGAAAAAAATGGTGCATTTAAAAATGATAAAACTTATCTTTCTACCTCATTTGCACTTTACCAATTAGAGAAAAGAAATTTTTTGAATTAAAAAAGAGGTCTTCCATTTTGAAGATAATTAAATTTTTTCAAATTATTTGACAGATTTCTTACCAATGTCAGGATGTTCTTGTAGTTTAGTCTCCAACACATTTCAAAATCATTTAATGAAAATGAACTTGAATAATTAAACTTATTCCAGGCAGATAATATTCCTTTAATTTTGGACAATATTCGAGATAAATATGTACACAAATTCTTAAGATAAATATGAATATATTTAAACAGCTATCATAAATCAAAGAATATAGATCTCAATGATATACATACATTCAATGTACAAGTATTATATAGAGAGAAAGACCTAGAGTTGCCAAGTGCTCTATCATTACCATTATAGAAAATTCTTTAAAAGAATATGTGTTTGAGTCACTTTAGATGTGAATACTTCCTGAAATCTAGAATCTAGAGAAAGGAGTCAATGAAGAAAGGACTAGGTTTTGAAGTTGAATGTTGGTGTTATGTTGCCTTACCACTGCACAGTGCTTTAGGTTTTCAGTGGTCCTCCATACTCAATTTATATTATAGTCACAATGTCACTTTGAGGTACACAGAGTGAATAATGAAGTTCAGATAGTTTATGTGGTTTCTCTTTAACCCATATGTCTCAAATCTATGAACAGAGGCCAGATATTTTAGCCATATTTTTTTTTCCAATATTTGTTACATCTGCCCCTGAAATAGCACGGGAGTGAACTTGGATTTTAAATTGTCAAATAGATCGAGTTAACATGTTTTCCCTTAGTTCTCGCAACCCTGTGTACCAGAGCACCACCATCTCGTTTCTGAAACATCAAGTACATCCAACGAGTAAGCACTCTGCCAGTCAGCTCTGTGAGAAATGCTCTACACTAGGCCTTTCAGATCTTATTAAAATTGGCAGCTACCCTCACGTTTTGTTCTTTAATAGGAGACAGTGAGCTAAGTAGGATGTACTAATTCCTACTGATGTGAAAAGAGAAAAATCTGGCTCAAGGGATATTTGTAACTTAATGTTATTTTTCTTTCTAAAGGCAGTTCTTTAACCTAAGGTGGAGCTGATATTTTGGGTAATAGGAGTAGGATCTCATGGTATAAGTGAATTTATGTCAGACAAGTGGTCAGCTTCTCTGTCTAAACATAGGACAAAAGATGAAATCAGGAATTTATAGGAACATACACTTACCTGAAAGTTTTTCTTAGTTTCTGTCGAAGATCTTACGTTTCTCATCTGCTGTTACAGCAACAAGTTTCCTAGAGCATATTCCTCAAGTGTTCCAAGAGTGCAGAAATAATAGTAATTTTCTAATCACCTATAAAATTCATTAGCTAATGTTTTGCCTCAAAAGTCTCAATCAACATTTTACTCCAGCACTTTCAATATGCACATTCAATAAAATAATCTAAAAGGGTGGGCATTGTACTTAAACAGTGTGTTATAAAAATCTGTTTCTGTCCTTATGGAAAATGCATGTTGTATTCATACAGAAGTCAAGAGGCTGCGGGATTACTGCAGCCAGAGTAGCCAGCTTTCTTCCTACTGCTAAGTAACAGGTTTGAATTTTGTTTTGTTTGTGACCATTAAAATGTGTCCATAAAATATCCATCACATAAGCTGTTGACTAAAATAATTGAGCCACAGACACATTGGACACAAAAACAGTGTTGCCTTTGAAGTTTGTTAACAAGTGGAAGATGTCAGTGTTTGCATGTATAGGACTTTATAGATCAGTTTAATACATTTCTAAATGTTTTATGACTCAAGTGATTAGGCATTAGAGCTAATTACTCTAAGTATTTTTTTTCTTTAAGGCTTACTTTCTACTTTTCCTCATTCAACTGAAACAATTAGATTCACCAAGAGAAATGGGTAATGTCTTTTCAAACTGTATTTCCCATAACACTTAGTTTCCTGCAGCAAATCATTAAATAGTCAACAGATGCATTTAGTTTTTAGTCTCTGTACAACTTCACACAATTATTTTGAAGGGCAAAGTGACGGGGTTTTTTTTTCTTTTACTATCAAATATCTTCACTTGCTTCCAATTAGACAGACAGGTTATTAAAGCAATTGCTTTACTTGTGTGCACCTTACATCTACTTTCTGTTTCAACATACCAAGAGTCGATATCAAATGCCATGAAAGGTCTTGGAGTCAGTAAGAAAAGACATTTGAAGTTCACTTAGGGAACAAGGAAATGACTGATCGTTGATCTATGCAATGAAGGAACCATTCCTGTTAATAAGGGTGAGCACCCAACAATTATATCACCTAGGAAACTACATGCTCCAGGGTTGACAAATTATTGGGAATCCCCCTCCCCCAACTGCCTTTTGTTTTATCTCTGAAATATAAAGCAAGTATACTTTAGTGACATGATTTTTTTTTTTTTCTGGCACCTTTCCATAGCCAATTCCATTCATGCAGAAAAAGGATGAAATTCCATCATTCGAGCATGACATCTCAAAATTCAAACTTAATGAGAGCTTTGGCAGCTTCTGTCGAAGGCAGACAGTGATTAACAAAACACTTCAGAGTACAAGGCACAGCAGTGCTCAAAGAAAACAGTGATGATCTCCACTTAATTGTAGAAAAGCCCAAAGCATCTGCCAGCCGAGGAGAGCTGGAGCCATAAGGAGCTATTGCTCAGATAGGCTGTCATCTCCAGAGATCAACAACCATATGCTCAGCTCAAGCACAAACTCCAAAGAAGTTAATTTTCTGACAAAATACAGGGATAAATATGACATTCAAACAAGTGTGCTCACTCATCCTGAACACACGTTCATCTGCACGCATCAGATTTATGCATCGTTTAAACACAAGCAAATATAATTTGTTTGGAACACAAACATTGTTGCATGAGTACAGGTATAATTAATCTTTGTCTGCTCCACAGGTTCTTGTGTTCTACTGGTTAAACACGCATTCAACAAACTTTTGATGAATGGAGAAGTCACTTGTTGCTTCATACCTAAACATATACCACATTCTTTCAAGATTCTGAAATTAATGCAACTTACTCAATTCAAGATGAAAAAATAACTTATTTTACCTATGAATTGAAGTTTGTGTGTGTGTGTGTGTGTGTGTAAATTTAAAATCATCTCTCTGTATCAACAGATCTATCTATCTGTCTAATTTATCTCTGAGCGCAAACATAGGATCTTGGCAAAACTTACCTTGGACATAGCCTAGCAAACACAAGGAAAGATGTCCAGCTAAGAAGCAGATGCATCTCAGGATAAAATTACCAGAAAGTTGCTTGTTAGTACCTGCGGTCATGGGATAATAAGCAGAAAATGGGTATTGAATATAAAGGCTTCAAAAATAAAAAAAATAAGAGTGTGCATGCTAAAAAACGTGATAAAAGAACAGAAGGAGAAACCCATGTTTTTCCATGATTTAGAGGTGGAGATTCCTCTTATATTACCTCCTCCAAAAATGCAACATCTAGCATCAGATGGATTAGAGTCGGCAGACTATCAACAGTGCATGTCTTGAAAGCAGGTGTTTGATTTAGCATTTGCACACTAGCCAAACAGTAGTTAATTTTTTAGAGGTGAACAACAATGATCCTCATAAAAACTAAAGAGAAGCATCTGGTAGCAAACACAGTGATTCAGTAGCAAACCTAATTTCTGCTTTTAAAAAAAAATTCTAATGCCCTTTCCAAAAAAGAATGAGATTTCTCCTTTGTTTTTCTCATCAGCTTTTTCCAAGATTACACATTGAAGCTAAGCATTCATTTATTTCTAATTACAGTCACTCTATGATGAAAACTATAATATCACTATTGTCATTTCTATGTACAACATTTGTTAGAGTTTGGGTTAACTTGCTGTCTTCTCATTTTGTATTTTTGATGTTATTGTGTGTTTATCATTTAAATTTTTTTAAAAAATTTCTCCAATTATACAAGTAGTTTATGTTTACAATAAAGAATTTGGAAAATGCAGGCAGGCGCAAAGAGAAAAGTTCAAATCATCCATAAAGCCACAATCAAGAAAAATTAAAACAAAAGACAACAGTTAATTTTGATAAATTTCTTCCATATATACACATAATACTCATAATGTTAAACTCACATTAAAATATAAATTTAACTTTCTGTTTCCTCTCCCGATATTGTAATCTATATATTCCGAATTTCCTGTATCATCATATAGTATTTGAAAAATTTTCAAATTGCTACTGAATATTTCACTGTATAGAAATACCACACTCATTTTAATTATTCCCCCATTTGGAGTTTTTCTATTTTGTTTTTCATTATAAATGAAACTATAATGAAATTTATTATAAAAGTATTCTTTAAAAAATTATTTTAACTGGAGTTTCTGAACAAATTGATAAGATTATTTTAAGACTCATGTGTTACAAATTTTTAAGACTGCTAATGACAATCATATTTTTACTGGCTGTGTATGATTACCTTTAAATGACATCTTCATTGATTTTTTTTATTAAGCCGTGTTCTAGATTACTATATCAGGGATTTGTGGTTCAAGGAATAAAACCAAATATCATAAAACTGATTTAAACACTTCCAAAGTAAGGTGATTTGAGCAGAAAAGAATATTCACAAATCAATTTAAATAGAAAACCATGAGAATATTCATAATTTTACTTCAGAATTATAAAAAATATAAATTATGAATGAAAATGTACACTTTACAAATGAGATACTAGAGTAAATAAGTAAAACATTTAAAATGAACAAAAACAATAAAAGTAATGCAAAACACTTCAGTATAAGGAATGATCTTGACCCATGTGTATAGTTTATCCTCCAGATCAAAGAGTTTATATTGATTCAAGATTTTTATAGACTCATGTTTGTCTTCTAGCATGGATATATGCTCTTTTGAATAACTTTGCTTGAACATTCTGAACTTTAACTATTGTAGTGCCTTTCCTGCATCTTTTCTGGCAAACTTTGTAAAAACAAGTGGTCTGAATCCCACCGCTTCTATATTTCCTCACTGCCCTCACCCCACTTAGCTAATTTGACTTCCAACTCCACAGTCCCACTTAAAATACTCTTTTATACATGCTATTAATTTGTCTTTCTAACTGTCTTTGGATTACTTCTTGCAATATTTCTCTGTTTGGATTTCCTCCTTCTTGAAACTCCTTTCTAATGTGTCAAGCATATTCTCCCTTCTTCCTTTGTCCCTCTTTTTCCTTCCTCTGAGAATGTTCTCTCCTTTTTCTCTACATCCAAATTGCTTTGTTTGTTTTTAACAGCAAAACCAACACCTGCTCTTTGGAGCAAACATGATTTCATCTCCAAAGAATTCACAGCACAAATTTTGGTATTGATAACATATCACCTATTAATACTGGTTTACGAATATGTCATTCCTCTCATAATTAAGTATATAAACTGCTTAAAGGAAGAATGCCCGACAGTCTCATATTCATGCATTTTGGTATATTAATTTTCCTTTTCAAAGTAGCCATATCATTGGCTCAACCCAAATATTTTCTAAGGACTAGATAACTCAAGTATTTCTAACAGTCTATAATGAAAAGTATCTCCTTGGCAGTCATTCCCAGTCCTTTCTGTGTCATATGATGTTTGTCCTACCATTCTGACATTACCTTGAGAATTCTCCTGTAAAATTTTCAACTTTAAAAGTTAATATTGTATCTGCTATGTAGTAAATAATCGATATATTGGTACTGCATCTGCTTTCTTGTTTGAGTCCTTAGTATTTACTACTCCATTTTCTGTGGGGAAAAAAATGCCTTTTATTGTTGGTCTCCAAATATCTGACTTATCTTCCTGTTTGTGGGAATCTCTTCCAGCACTGTGTTGTAGAGTCAGTTCTGTTATAGAGGTACATATGTGTTTCTAAAAGTCACCACATTATGCAAAAACATACAACAAAGTCACTAGACTAGGTTTATGGGAAAAATGGGTCCAGGGGCACAACTTAATTGGTGACACATTTTTTAAAAAATAGAAAACTAACAAAAACAGTAGCTCAATTTTACAAATGTCAAATTGTTAAGAAATGCACAAATACTACAATAAATGTGGCACTTTATCTCAATAAACACCTGAAGCTTGCTTATGGGTGAGTGATAGCAAGGTTACAGCTTGTGAGTTTTTGTGTAGTGGTAGGAGGGTTATCTGAAACCTGATGGAATGTTGTAACACCAGACGAAAAGATCATCACTTCAGTTTTCTCTAGAACTTTTTAGCAAAATTATGTCTTCTGCAAACAGTATTTTTCATTTTAAAAATAACTCAGCCTTTTTACCCTTCACTGTGAAGCAACACATAACCTGTTCCGTGTCATTTGAAGCCATGAATTCAGATGTACCGACATCCCTTGATTGTCAAATGAAAGTTTTACATATGGTAAAGGGCAGAAGTGTATGAATGTAAAAGTAAGTTGCCGGAAAATCTGACTTACCTTTTCAGCATGACAATCCCTGTCATGCTTCTGTTTATCTATCAGTCCACATTTATGGACTCCCAAGGAGTTCTCTATGATTATTTGAGGAGAAAAAAATGAATTTGGTTTACAGTTGGCTTTGTACCATATGCTGGCTCCAGCCAGAGTGAACCCTCAGGACAGTCCCTGAAGGATAAAGAAAATCTTCTGTGGGGTGGTAATTTGTATGGCACATCTCACTGCCCACTTCTCCTGGAAGGAGATATAGTCATAAGAGAAGTAAACCTTTATCCAACATGTACACAGTAGCTGAAATTTGGTCAGGTCATCAGGGATTCCAAATATTTGAGGATTAATGACAAGCTGGGTTAGGCAAAACGTGTCTGGGTGGAGCTCTTGGCATATTCTCAACATGGGAGAGTATTTGTGTCCCACAGAACAATGTTTGTTTGCCTCTACTGTGGAAGAGGCTCTCAATTATCAGGTAGACAAGAAACTTCTGTGTGAATGGTTTCAGCTTCTTTTTCACAGTAACCCCCTAGGTCAGTATGTTCACAATGGACTTGCAAAATGCTGGTATAGCATAGATAAAGAATATATATAAGCCCAGTGAAATGGACTCCCTTTCACCCAAACTGATCCGGCTACTTCCCCTGCTAAGTGTCAAGGTGTTAGCATGATAGACCAATTTGAAACTCTCAAATTTTGCCATAAATCACTAGACTCAATCATCCATTTGCCTATTACACTAAACTCTTTCCATCATGGAGAGATCAGAGATTTGACTCACTAAAAAAAAAAAAAAACAAACAAAAAACAAAAACAAACAAACAAAAAAAACCTTTTCTGGATTTGGATTTTCTTATCTACCTATCTGTCTACCATGTTTCTGACATCAAAATAATCTAATTGCTGACTAGATGTCTCATTCATCAGCATCAAGGAATTTGCTTCATAATGAAGAAAGTTAAGTAAAAGACTGACGCCTTTAAATTTTAGTTTCTTACTGTAACCATTACCCTGAAACAGCTAAGCTTATAGAATCGAACGATGGTCTATTAACCAGTATGGTGTTAGTAGATAGACAATGGCTTGGGCTATTGGAGAGCTGTGCTACATAATGAAGTGTCTGTTCTAAACCAGCAAGAGTATACAGAAAGAAAGAGTTGCCATTTATGGAGATGAGAAAGATTGCAGGAGGAGGAAGATTCAGGATTTCTGTTTTGACTTTGAAGTTCCCATTTGATATCAATGTGAAGACTTCAGAGAAAGAAATCTGGAAAGGATGTATTCATTTGAGTAATCATCAAATAGATGGTATTTAAAGACAGGAGATGAAACGAACTCACTCAGGCAGTGAAAGTTGACAAAAATGAAAAGTTCAGTGATCTTGTGGCTCTCTGGAATTAGCCAAGGAGACTAAAAGGAGCAACAGGTAGGCAAGACAACAGAGGTGACAGTGTCTCGGAATTTAATGGAAGAAAGTGTTTCAAGAAAGAAAGGATAATCACTCATGTCAAAAATGCTGCCGTGAAGTCAAATAGGAAGAGAACTGTAATGCAATCATTACGTTTTGCCACATGGCGGTTACTGTTGCCTATGTCAACTGTTTAAGGGGACGGATAGCAATGAAAGCCCGGTTAGAATTGGTTCAAAGGAGTTTTTCAGGAAAATTCTTGATAACAAGTACATATGCCACTGCTAAGTATATACCCAAAAGAAAGAAAATCAGTATATTGAGGAGATATCTGCACTACCATGTGTCTTGCAGCACAATTCACAATAGTCAAGATTTGGAATCAACCTAATTGTCCATCAACAGATGAATGGATAAAGAAAATGTGATATATATACACAATGGAGTACTAATCAGCCATAAAAAAGAATGAGATTCTGTCATTTGCAACAACATGAATAAAACTGGAGGATATTATATTAAGTGAAAGAAGTCAGGCATAGAAAGACAGACTTTACGTATTTTCACTCATTTATGTGAGCTAAAAATTAAAACAATTGAACTCATGGAGACAGAGAGTAGAAGGATGGTTACCTGAGGCAGGGAAGGGCAGTGGATTGGAGGGGTGTGGGAAATGGGGATGGTTAATGGGTACAAAAATATAATTAGATACAACGAATAATATCTTGTATTTTGGCTGGGCACAGTGGCTCATGTCTGTAATCCCAGCACTTTGGGAGGTTGAGGTGGGCGGATCATTTGAGCGCAGGAGTCACACCACTGCATTCCAGTCTTGGAGACAGAATGAGATCTTGTCTCAAAAATAAAATAAATAAAATATAGTATTCGGTAGCACAACAGGGTAAGTACAGTCAGCGATAATTTGTTGTAAATTTTAGAAAAACTGAGGGAGTACATTTGGAATGCTCATAACACAAAGAAATGGTAAATTCTTGAGGTGATGGACACCCCATTTACTCTGATGTGATTATTACTGATTGTATGATTGCATCAAAATATCTCATGTGCTCTATACATAAAATATATAGACCTACTATGTATCCAAATAAGTTTTTGGGTTTTTTTTTAACCGTTTTTATGATTTCTGAGGAAAAATAAAAGGTCGGGGGGATTGGGCATAGAAATAAGGATAAACTTACTGTATGTTATCAGAGAAGGCAGAACGCAGATAAAAATGCAAGTATATTGATAGACATGGGAGCATGTAGAACTTTGGCCTGTTCTATTGTCCCTAAAATAGGTAATAAGGTCACCAGAAGAGTGTGATTATATGGGACTGGCATAAGAAGTTTGAAGAGGGGGCTGGGCACAGTGGCTCACACCTGTAATCCCAGCATTTTGGGAGGATGAGGCAGGTGGATTACCTGAGGCCAGGAGTTTGAGACCAGCCTGACCAACATGGCGAAACTCCGTCTCTACTAAAAGTACATAAAATTAGCCAGGTGTGGTGGCAGGTGCCTGTAATCCCAGCTACTTGGGAGGCTGAAGCAGGAGAATTGCTTGAACCTGGAAGGCAAAGGTTGCAGTGAGCAGAGATCACACCACTGCACTCCAGACTGGGCGACAGAGCGAGATTCTGTCTGGAAAAAGTTTGAGGAGGGAAGAGAAAATAGGAAAGAGTAGTTGAGAAAAGGGGAAGTGTGGAAAATGGAGTAGCTCTAAGGACTTGAGATTCATCATCTTGTATGTCTGATTTTTCTCTTAAGTCTCTTGCAGCTCTTCATATGCAGGCATGGAGAAGGTAGAGTGTTATTTACAAAATGAGTTAAGGATTTGCTAGGCCACTAAAAATGTTGGGAGACACAGACCCTGGGAAAGATCCAAGGGTGTGATGATAATAATGGCCCCATGTAATCTAAGCAGAAGAAGGGGAAGAGAGACACATACTTATCTCACCCTGGTGCAAGCACTTAAATTCCAAACTTTCTGCTCCATTGATCTGGGTTCCTAACAAACACTGCTTCTTATTGTCATTTAAGCACTTTTTTGATGTTCCTTGGACAGTAAATTCTTTCAAAACACAAATAGTATGATCTCAATGTAACAGACAAAAGATGATCAATGGTTACCTTTTACTTTTTTGAAAAAGTCACTTACTCTGTTTCTGATCTACAAAAAGGTACAAAAATTGGGTGGTGGACTTAAACATGTAGCAAAACATTTTCAGGAGATGCAAGAAGAGGAGAGAAAGAATCATGGGCTTTGAAATCACATAGACCTAGGTTTGAATTCTGACCCAGTTGCTGACTGAGTTTCTGTTAGCAAAGCAGATAAGTAAACTTCTCTGAACCTGAGTTTCTTCATCTTTAAAATGAAGAAAATACCTACCAGACAGATATAAATATCAAACAAGATAATAATGTATATTACTTGGTACCTTGCAAGACAGTTTATTTTTAAAATGTAGTTACTTTTCTCCACTGTCAGCTGGCATGCCTAAATGGTGTTATCTGAAATGCTGGTTTTCCTAGGTATTAATTGGGGGCTGTGTAATAAAATGATTCCATGGTCAGATACATTTCTAAGATATTGTGTTAAAGAAGAGTAAACAGTTTTCTTGATTGTAGACCTTCTCCAAAAGTTTGATGCCTCTTGAATTTTGAGAGAGAGTTATAACATGCAAAATTTCCTGTACATATTTGACAGGATAATACATTTTTCTCAAATATTTAATGGTATAAAATGCATGCTTCATAAGATATACTTCTACTCTTCTCTTCATTCAAGGGTAGCCAAGGACCATATACTTTATTTAGTAGTTTTAGTGTCATTTTCAAAGACTATGCCATAGTTTTAAAGACCTTACATAGTATTTTTCTGGGGAAAAAAATGATGCAGCCTACTTAATGAATCAAATCAGAAACTCGCTTTTAAGTATAGTCTTTTTGTACCTAGATAAGTCCTCTGTATTTCAGATTCAGTTGCTTTCTCTTACTCAAATAATTTTTTATTACAGTAAGTTAGGTTGGTGTAAAAGTAATTGTGATTTTTACAATTACTTTTAATTGCAAAATTTTCATACCTATAAAGTTTGAAAGTCGGAACACAAATCATATCGGGTCTTCAATTTTTGCTAACTCAATGAGTTTTCATATAAGCTATTAAATTGTTTTTGTGGGATAATACATTAGGTAAATGTTCTCAGATTATCCCTTATGCCCTACAGAAACAGGATGTCAGGTAATAACTGGATGGATCATTGTTGGCAGAGATTTTAAAGAAGTGAATAGATTTATAACATATTTGAAGAAGAATACAAATACCTGGGTTTTTAAATCAACATAATAATATTCATTAAGTAAGTGCATTTAAAAAACTTTATTTAAAATAGTTGAAAGCTCTTTTTCTTTTTTTCCTTATCTCCTCCTCATATTTACCTTATTGTTCTAGTAAGGACCAGAAAGTTACTCTTCTTGTGTCTTCCTGATCTTTTCCACAGTTAACCAAGAAGTGAACAAATAGCAAATAAAAGATCATCACTCTTTTACATAATCATTTTTTTCCTGAGACTGCACACACATTGTGGTCTGCCTTAACCACAGAAAATTGACATTTTCTATATCCTCAGGTCAGTGTGACATTAACTGGAGCATCACATTCTGCTAGTATCTCTTTCCCTTATTATTTTTATGCATCTTATGCTATTTTTAAAGTCATGCTGTTGAACATGTCATGACTGAATATGAGTGAATCAAAATATCAACCTTTTAATATGAATAAAAATGTCAAATTGGAGATCAGCTCGTGTTGGTTGAATCTCATAACAGAGAACACAGCCTATGTCCAGTTAATGCTAGAATATCCTATCAATCAGATTTCCTTATAAAAGTACAGGCATAGTGGTACTGATGAAGTCTAAATAAATTCAGGAAAACATAAATGTTTTCGGTTAATTTTGAGAAGGAAGTAAAGTTTCAAATGTATAAGATCCACTGTCAACTTAAATATGATATATGAAAAAAATCATAACTGTATCTTCCTAGGTAATTTATCTGTCAGATCTAGATTTTTAGCTTGTAGTTTGGATGGAACAAATCTAGGGGAAAGATAATATTCATTCTCACTTTTTTGTTATTGGGTTTTATATTTGCTGTCCTTATTGAGCAGTGTTCATAGCCAAGTTACTTAAATTTTCAGTAACCCATTCTAAAAAGTGACCACAGATGAAAGGAGACCTCTCGGCATCCATCTTTTATAAGTTTTAATCTGAAAAGTTGATGAGGAAAAGCACTGATAGCCAGATACCCCCAGAGTCCATGGTCCTTGACACAACATATTTAGAGCATCAAACTCAGGTGCATGCAAACCAGATTCTAATTATCTTGGTCTGCTAGACAAAAATATCCTTTTCTTCATTTTGGGCTAACCTTCATTTTACCATTCAACTGAAAATAATAATATTTAATGTGAGCTATATAAAGAATTATTTTGCCTTTACAGCATCCTGTGCTCTAAGCAATGTCAATTCATACTTTTTTTATTTGGGCGAGTCACTTTCTCTTTGAGCCTGTGGAAGAACACCAGCAGAGGGAAGGGTACTTAGTAGAGTCGCAGTATATAAATCGCTCTGCTGAGAGCATTACAAAGGCTCTGTTGTGCTATCACACAGCAGAGCCAATAATATACAATATGAAAAATCCCTGCCAAGTGCACAGAGAATACAGACAATGTTTGCCATTTCTCGGATCGGCTGTTTGTTATGTGTTGTAAGAGTTTACAGCGATAGAGTTAGAAAAGTCCCACACCCCAGTCTTTCTACTGTAATAATAACAACCCCAACAACATAAACACACACACATACATACACTCTTAAAGACATCAGAACATCAACAAAAAAACAGTGGGTGGTAGTGGGATTTAAACACAAACAATTCTATAGAAACAGAAATGGCATTTTCACAAAGCACCAAAGCCTTGTATAACCACTTCCTTAAAGATGTTCTCTATATTTTCTGAAAGCACATCAACTCAACCATTTATAAACAAATTAGGATGTCAGAATTTTTAAAGAAAAATCATATCTTGAGATACATGTCTAATTTAAAATACTAAAACAAAGCCATTCATTCTCCATGAAAAGTTAGTGTCGTCTTTTCTGAAGATAGACTCAAAAATCAGCATGACTGATTTTTGTTTTCAAAATATGACTCAAGGAAATAAGATACTATGAAGCAATATATCAGATTTTTTTCGACTTCATCTCCTATATTTGAAGATGTGTTTATATCTATATGGCAGACAAATACATGAATATGTTTTCTAAGCATTCTTGATTTTAACTGTTATGACCAAGCATTTTCTACATTTTAGTTCAAAAATTATTAAAAGGGATTATATTTTTATTATAACAGCCTAAAACAACAGTGCAATTATAGCTTTTAAAATTTCTCTTGCCTTCTTTCTCAAATCTCTGTTTTCCTTTCTATGAACCATCCCTCCTTTTTTTCACCACCAGTTTTCTTAGACACTTCTTCCTCTTGTGCTTCTTTCTGTTTTTCCAGTTATTTCAAATTTCATTTGTAATCCTGGTTGTGCTTCTATCTTTATTTTACATATTCCTACATCTGGGTTCCTCTCTTCTTTCTGATTTCTACTTCTGTTCTCTTCTTTTCTGTTTCTGTTTTCTCTTTTTTTCCTTTTCTTTCTGTTTTATGCTATAAATCCCCCTTTTTATTTATTTCTCTATCTCTTGGAAGCTGAATACAGCAGTAAAAAAAAAAAATTTTATGATGCCTGGTAAATTTTCTCAGATTGTAGAGAACGCAATGTTTAAGCTGTATCATTCCAATATATGTAAAGTTCTTTTAGTGGAATCTAATCATATTTTATAGCCCAGTTCAAAACTCACCTCTACTATGAATACTTTTTCTTCTTTCTTAGGAAAAAACATTTGTTCTCTTATTTGCCTCCAAATAACTGTGTATACATTCCTATTTTAGAACTTACCGTGTTATAGAAGGTTGTTCACATATTCACCTGGTCTAGTAAAGCATAAATAACCTGCCTGAAAGATATGCAGCTTATGTATCTTTTTAACCCCTTTACCCAAAATGATACCCTAAAGCCAGTATGTCTTCAAAAAACACAAGTTCAAAAACAAATGTACACAGATTGTGGTAAGTGCTGCTTGCTATTTACCAGAGACTTTGCTTAATCTATGAAATTTCAGATTCCTGACTTATAATTGTAAATAATTTCTTCATGGGGTGGTGAAACAATGCATTTAAAGCCCTTAGCACAGTGGCTAGCACATAGTAATTGCTTAATTCATGTTTGCTGTTAGCTCCTTTGGGAAGATGGACCTTTTCTGATCTCAACGGTTTTGAGGTACTTATAATTTATCTTAAAATTAAACTGTTGGAATTTCCCAAACACTTCTTTTTGCCAACATCATCCTGCAAATATGCTACTGGATGTCTCGTTAAATGATATATAGATTCCCTAAAGGTGAAGTTGAAGACTTGAAACTTTTCCGTAATGGGCATCACTAGGGAGTAGGAACTCCAGATGGTTCATGGCAGAGCCAGCTGTCCAGGGAGCATTGTTTGATGAGTGCTGTGGCCCACAGAGAACAGCAAAAAGGTAGGAGTCCATCTGAAAGTGTGTCTCAGTGAGCTAGGGTAAGCTTACATGCACATCAAATATAGGATTCACTATTTGATCCATTGATGGGTCATTTGTTATTATACCATTCAATATATTATTGTATGATTGTAAATTCTACTACATTAAAACACTAGCCAACTCTTGTTTGTTTGTTTTTTATATATCATGCTGTTCTTGAGAAACCTATTTTCTTTTTAATGCACTTAATGAAAATAAATCCCAATAAATCTGAATATAAATTATACCAAGAACATGAACTTGAGTCTTGGTGCTCTATCTGAAGTAAATATATCTATGCAACAAATGATTCTTTGCACATTGCTCCTGATAGTCCACTGTTTGTACTATGAATAGAAATGGGAGAAAATTTCAGGGGGTTTTCAGCTGGAAATTAGGACATTTTACTTTCATTTCTTGTCTCACATACTCAATTACCTTTTCAAAAATGTTCCTACATCCTCAGATTTCTGAAATTGCCTAAAAGAAAATAATTCAAGTTTATTTCTCCCTACAATTGCCCTAAACATATAAGCCTTTGTTTAGACAGTACCCAAATCTATTATTTTCCACTCATCTTTGTCTGTTTCTCTACTTTGTACTTGTATTATTATGCTTTTGCCCTGAAAGATACCACTCTGCACTTAAGTCAATTGAAACTCATCCTGATTTGTTTTATAAAACATATTTCCTATTTTCTCAATATTTTTATTTTCACTATTACTTTTCTCAACTAATCAGCCCTTATAATAGCTCGGATGTATGTATTTCTAGTATATGTGAAATAAATACTTGGCTCATTTTCTTTTCTCTGATTGTACCACTTTCAGAAATACAAAGCATTGCCCCTTATTTTCTTGTGGGTCTCTACATGGCCTTACTTCCTGGCCATCCTTCCCTCCCTAGCCAGCCTAAAACCCTTGGTCAATGACTTAAACCTCTCTCTTATGCTTATACTTCCTGTGCCCACATCCTACCAACACTTACACCTGATATGATTAAGCATCTACTGTCTTCATTTCTGCATGCTGAGCAGTGCTGGAGAAAAATCACAAAATAATGATTCTTGGTGCTTTTACAAATATATGGCTTCTGATTTTAACAGGGCCTTCCAGGTTGATTGGTAATTGTAATGTCATTTTTAAATACCTTTTTCATTTCTAGAGTATCTGCTCCAAAATTTGTTATTCCCTTGAAACCCAGTATTAAATGTTTACTCACTCCCAGTATATGTCTCTTGTTTTGTAGGGAAAACAAAGATCATCTAAAATTCATTTCCTCAACTTTCTGCCTCTTACCATTTTTTTTAAAAAATGATTTATCCTCAAACATTATACTTCATCCCATACTGATGCAAGGAAAAAAAGATGGCCCTATGCCTGTTCAGGAATAGAACTTTGCCTCCACACTAGATCAGTTGTTTTGCTCCGTGATCAAATTTTTACTGATTGATATCGTAAAAAATAAAATAGGACTTTTTCATCAAGCGTTCACTATCAAGAATTACCTTATTCTGAAAGATACCTTACTACTTTTATTGACATTGAATATCTTCTTTTATATATTAGAGAAAAGATGTCATGAAATTGATTTCTTTAATGTCTTTCCTTTGAAATTGATTCTTTCAATTATCTTCCATTTGAAAAAGTAAGAGAAAGAAGAAAACTAGACACATAAAAACATTTCCTGCTTGCCCACTGTCTACTTAAAAAAATTCTGTTACTTGTTAGAGTCACACTTCCTAAGGAATAATATACGTTCACTGTCTCAATTTGCAGTTTCAATTTACTTCTTAACCACTAACATTTGACTTCTGTTCACCAAAATTGCTTTTGTTAAGGTCAGTAATCACCTTCTAATCACCAAGACCAAGGGACACTTTTAAGTCTTCATTTTTCTTGATCCTAAAGATACCCTTGGCACTATTTACTATTCCCACATCTTTGAAAGATTTTTATCCCCTAATTTTGGTAATGCAACATTCTCTTGGTTCTTTTTGCACTTGAGATCTTCCTGATATACAAAGCTCTTAAGCTTCAGTGTTCTTCAATGTTCCCTTCTTCTTCAATTTCTAGTTTCCCATTATTCACTCTCTGTGTAATCTCATTCCTAACCCTGACAACTTCAGATACTGTGTATCTCCTGACACATCTATTTATACAACTACAAATCTCTGTTATTAACTTTCCACTACGTACTTTTACCCAGATATGCTGCTAACTTCCAGCTAAATGTGCTCAAGCTACAAATCCTCTTTTATTCTTATGTGTTTTCTCCCTTCATACATTATATCAAAATGATACTACCCTCAGACTAGTTGCCTAAGTCAGAAACCTGCTTCTCCCTTTCTTTCACTTTCCTGCAAGTCAGTTACCTAAAGTAATTTGCAAATTATTTCAGGCTTCTCCATCCAAACTAGCACCACTTTAATTAGTTTCCTCTTGATTTCTTGCCATGATGGAAGTAATATCATTCTAACTCCAATATATCTTTCAAAATGCACTTCGAGCGAACCTGCTAAAACTGTCATGGTTCCTAGAATCTACAGGATAAGTCCATTCTCTGAATCATGCTTTTCAAAGCTCCCTCCAGTCATATTTCCCAGCACTCTTCTATATCTTTCTGGCCTTGCCTTACTAGACTTTTTAGTCCTCCACTTGTGGTTTCATGCTTTCCTTTTCTTAGAATGCCTTTCTCTTTCTACCGAATTCTTCAACATTCAACTAATAGTTTTCTCTGAGAATATAGATACAACTGGAAGTTCTCTCTGGGGAGACTTCTTTAGTCTCTCTTCAAGTATGTGAAACCTAGCCTGTTAAAGGATTGCTTACTTACCTTTGTTCAGGACAAAGTTATGAGCTTCATGATTGAATATAAGAAGTTTGTTATTTTCATCTGGTCTGGAGCCTGGTTTAGAGCAACCACTTAATAGACGTGCACTGGTAAATAGCATTCTCCTTTCTCAGCATTGAGCTTAATTTCTCTTCTTGGTTTAAACAGAGTACTAGATTCCCCAGTTGATCCCTAAGAGTTTTGTAAGTCTTTTGGTCATGAACGTTATACCTAGGTTGCTAATGGCAATGTTGAGCTTTTCCCTTTAAAAACAATATTAGGCTTCACTCACAAAATCATTGGGGGCAAGCTGAAGCCTATTCACGGAAAAATAAATTAACAATGGAAACAGTGGTATATATTTGGCTGAAGCTGTTGAAAATGTATGACACTATTTAGAACAGTCCATTTATAAGCTGATGTTGGCAACACCCCAAATATCCATATTACTAATAATATGTTTGGTAGACAGTTGGTAACTGGTTTGCAAACTTAATTGGAAAAAGCTTTTTGAAATTAAGGGCTTTTCATGTCAAAGGAAGAACTTAATGAAACTAAATTATTTTCCTCAAATATTCTGTCTTCCTATTAAGAAAAGAGTGAGTGGCAATGAAAACCCAATTAATTCAAAAATAGTCTTTTTATTCTGAGATTTTAGAATTGTAACCACATTCTATTAGACTAGTTACAGATCTAAATTCATTTTCTCATGGAAGGGTCTAGGGAAAAAGTATAAAATACGCGACTTTTATCTTTAGTAGTGTCATAAGTCCCCATTGCAGTGTCCCTCCCCTCTCTCAAGATTCCCCTCCTCATAAAATGCCCCACGTCTTCAGGCACCCAGACTATATTTCTGAAGGTAGACTAAATGGTACAGGGACCAGAGTGATAAGAGTAATCAAAGGTTGAAGGGACATTTTTTTCATTAGAATTTCTATTTAAATATGGGACTCTAAGGCCAAAAACCTTTAGGATCCAAAGGAATTATACTCAGATATGTATTTTAGACTCTGACTAGAAACTGGTGGAAATGTTTTTGCTTGGGGGACCGGGGTGAGAAAAGAAAACTATTTAATTCTGCCTGAATTATAACATCCACTCATGAGACCAGACGTAGTGCCAATTTCCTGGAAAACATATCAGAGCTGCTCTAAAGATGGTCCTTTAGCTTACCTTTTAAAAATTACTTATGTATTGTTTTTCAAGATAGAGTAAATTAGTATTAAATGATGTGCTGCTGAGCACAAAAAAAAATAACATTGAGCAACTAAGAAACAAGCAAATAGAACTCATGAGGTGACAAGCAAGGGATCAGAGAACACATAACAAAAGTTTTAAAGATTTTTCAATAGAAAAAGGAAAAAAAAAGAAAGAAAGTTCTGAAGAATGGTTTGACTCCAAGAGATGTCAATTGGTGCTTACCTGAACACACACTTGGGTTGAGGGGTACAGCTGACAGGGGGGCATGAATAACTTTTGAACACATCAATACAAGTTACTTTAAGCCATAAGCCCCACTCATTGCTGCCTCAACTCACAAAATAAAAAATCAAAGATAACATTTAAAGTAAGATAAATGATAAAGAGGCAGTATTTTGAATCTATCATCGACTGTTTCCTACGCTTGTAAGCCACAGATTTTGGAGTGGGAGTACAATTATTAGATGATTTTTACGTTTCTCTTCATTGAGCTGAGGATCAATAGCATATGAACTGAAGGGAGAGTTTTGCCAGAGTTAGAGAGTTTTAATAAGTATCAACTTGCTAAGCCCTGGTGGAAATTTGAATTGCTATTTACAGATGTATAATGTAAAAAGAAAACAAATGCTATTCTTTAGAATTGTATTTGAATGTTGGACACTCATTAATACATTTTGGATTAATTCAAAATATTTAAATAATAGACCTTTATATTGTATTCTCATGAAGTAATTTTTAAGGCAGATCTATGTCCTGTTGTAACCCCTATCTTCAGCAAAATGTCTAGCATGTAGGGGACTCAATAAATATTTCTTACATAAATGGTGAAATCCATAAGTTGCATTGATTTACGCTGCTAATAATAATAAGGGTTAAATACTTACTGAGTGATTACTATATACTAGACATCAGAACTAGCACTTAGAACAGTGGTTTCCTTTGTAACATCTTTCTTACTCCTTCCGGCAACACCATGAGGTAATTGCAATCATGATTTCCAGATTAAAAATAAGGTAAATGAGATACTAACAGATGAAGTAATTTGTCCAACTAGTGAGTGACAAAGTCATACACAGGCAGACTGATTCAAAATTCCTGTGCTTAGTCACCATGTCACATACTTTCTGAATTTTCTAGTGTCTTTTTTTGACACTCTTATTCACTTTATAAGCTTTTGATGAGTGACTTTTAAATGATAAACGTTGTTATAAATACTGAGGTTATGAGAATTAACCAAACACAAAAGTCTGTGCTTTCATTAACCTTATTACATTGGAGAGAGAAATGGAGAAGAGACACAAAATAAATAAGTAGATTAAAAGAAGGTTAAAGCAGAATAAAGAGGACATAGTGTGACAATACAGTTTGCTATTTTAGATAAGGAGCCAAGTAAAGCCATTCAGTTAAGGTGGCATTTGATGAAAAACCTGAAGAAAGGAGGAAGCAATTTACACAAATATGTCAGGGGAAATTGTCATAGCCAGGGGACAGCAGCAAGTGCAAAAGCACTGGGGCAGAATAGCAGTTGGCATCTTCAGAGAAGACGCAAAAAGCAGTTGCCAAATCAATGAGAAAGAAGGCAAGAAGAAGAGACTGAGAACAAACCATGCCAGAAGGAGGCCGAAGACCTTTTGGAACATAAAACAAAGACTTTGGATTTTATTCTGAGTAGGTTAGGGAGCCATTGAGGGCTTTGAGGAAATGATTTTTAAAAACAAACACATAGAGACATAACTATTGATGTTATACAGACAATAGACCATTCATTACGGATTACATAGAAATATGAAAAAAATCTCCAGAAAGATTATAAAATTAAAAATTTTATTTATATAACTCTGTGTCTGTCAGGCCTAATATTCTAAGCCAAGATAAACACCATAGTATGATTCAATGTTTAAAATTGTACCAAGCAGGTAAAACTGAAAAATGAGGTTTAATAATATTAATAGATACAAAGTGGTAAACCAGTGAAGAACACCATGGAAAACAAAAACAAAAACCTCAGTAAGGTTGCTACCTTATTGCAATATATACAATATAGCACAAGGTGGATATGATTAAGGAAAGACATATTAGAAATTCTAAATTGCTGAAAATATTCTATTTCCTTGCAGATAATTGGTACATGAGTGTTCATTTCATCATTTTCTTATTTGAGTCTATGGTATACTTTTCACTATTATTTTTTTAAGAATGGCTGGTAGCAAGACGAGAACAGGGAAAGTATAAATAATCTTTAAAGAATCTTCTGAAGAAGAGAGAGTGTTAAGAAGAGAACATAAAGTCAAAACAATTTGTGTAAGATCAAAGAGACTGTTTTAATACCACTAAACAGTATTTAGAAGACAGAACATGATTACAGATCCAAGGACAGAGTAACAAACAGAAGCAGATGGAAGAAGGGCAGAAATCAAGATAAATTTGCATGTATTCTTTTTTCTTATCTATTAATTGACAAAATTTCTTTCACATAGATATGTGTGTTGAAATGCCTAAGGAGATAATCAAACCATTTTTGGAAGGAAAGTATAGACTAAACTCAAATGCTCAGGTACTTTGTGATATATTTTTTATTTCTCCTTTTTAAAATCTTTATTACAAACACTTTCAAAAATTACTAGAGTAGACAGAATAAATATAATGAACCTCCACATATTCATTATCCAGATTGAACAATTATAAACAAATGGCAATTTTATTTCATCTACACTCCCATTTACTTCTTCCTCTCCCGTGTTATTTTAAAGCAAATCCTGGATAGCATCTCGTTTAATCCATAAACATTTCCAAATGCATCTCAAAAACATACGTACCCTTTAAAAACGTATCTGCAATGCCATCACCACACCTTAATACATTAAAAGTATAGATCAGCTAAATCTTTGACATTGATAAGACCCCATCAGCTCTCAGCCACCAAATCTGCAGATTTTCCCAAATGTATCCTATTCTCTCCAACTTGACCTTTTTCAAAATGGACGAATGTGTACTTCCAGTTCTCCCATTTGTGTTCTGAGCCACAAGTTATTCAAGTTAACATGTATTCCAGGTAATCAGTAGTTCTAGACTCATTTATCTATTAGAACTTTATTACAGTAATAATAAAATAGAATTTAATAGAAAGGGTTAAAGAAAAATTGTAAAGAAAATAAATATTTAGAAATATCTAAGTCTTCTCTAAAAAATTTATAGTAGAGATGAAATTTTGAGTGTTCATTGTGTACTCAGTGCATGCAGAAAAAGAACTCAGTACATGCACAGAGAAGCATGTCAAAATCATTCAGTTTGTTCCCAGGGCTCTGACACCAGCTGACTTAGATTAAATAGCAGTGAGCTGGAAAAGCATTCTGGGTATTGGAATGCAAATGAATTCACCAAGCATTTCTTCCTATGGCTTTGGAATTCCCACAACCACAAATACATGAAACATATATTTTTTAATTGCATTTTAAGCAAGTAAATACAATGCTAAAACTGTCCTTTTCATGGACCAGAAATGATCCCAATGGACATAAAAATATTTTCTAAGAGGAACAAAAGTAATTTTTAAAAGATGGGTTTATTTTTAAAGTGTTTTTAAAGGTACATGGGAGCACACACATCAAGCATAATCATTCATCCACAATTGCAGCCTCAACACATTGTAATGGTTTTCTCTGAATTAAGCTATTTCTATTTAGGTATTGTTAAGGAAGACCATAATTGGCATGTGTACAAAGAAGCTGAAGATCAATGATTGTTTGGACAGTGAAAAAACATGTTCATAAAGCCTCTGGAACATCGGTTTGGCTTTTCAAATAAGTACTATCTCAGTCATTTAATTGTATGAGAAACTAACAGTGCTCAGAAGCAATAACTGATTTGGAAAAAAGAAGAAAGAGAAAAAATTCCAGCACAAAAATTTACATAGAGAATTTTACAATATATTTATATTTGACACCTTGACTGTCAACTCCTGTTACCCCAAAGAGAATGAATTATAGTAAAGTCATCTCAGTAAAGTTATGGCTCAGGTGAAATATTACAGCAGCAGTGCTTTAGTAATGTGACACAGCTTCTTGATTTTTCTTAGTATTTAACTCCACCTCCTTCACACTCTCCCCTGCCCTTAAATAAAGTAGTATTCATTCTAAAATTATAAACTGAAATGCAGAATGCAAGCCTTTCTTTTTCCTGTGTAAGCCAAGATCTCTTTGCAGTATACCCCTGCAGGGGACCTAACAGGGAATTTCCAAAAACATTAATGTATTCAGAAGAAATGTCAAAATAAAGAAAGCCTGTAAACATTGTCTGTGGGAAGCTTTTTTGTGCCCTTCCCGAATGCAAAATGAACTCTCATTTTCCCACAGAAGTAGGATCTGTTTCTGCCATCTAGTGACAATCAGGCCAATGGGTGCTTAGGAAAGAAACACATTTTCTAAATAGGTTTAACAAATCAATCCAAAACAACTAGGGTTTTATACATATACACAGTTACAAAGGCAGGCACACACACACACACACACACACACACACACACACACCCCTTTAGAAAGGAGTCTTTAACAGGGTACCCAGGGTGTAAGGGTGTCCAGATGTTCCTGGTTTATCTTTGAAATAAGAAAGTAAATAGATAACCATACTTATTACATGCACAATGCTTTTAACTTTGTCAAATCACTTTCCAATGCTAATTTTTTCATCACAGGAGTCCAAGAGGCAGTTTGAGCACTAATTGGGAGTGTGAGTTCTAGAATTCAAAGCTTACTTGTTTCCATATTTGAAATCTTGTTAATGACCCGTCCAAGTATGGGATTCAGCTCTCCTGATTACTAGACTTTTGTTAACTGGCTATATCTCATATATATCCATATATTACATAAGGTTGCATGACTGCATTATGATGAAAGCAAGAAGATGAAAATTTAGCTTTCTTTCCAAAGTTCTAATTATCGAACTTTACAAAAAATACGAATATCTGTAAGCAGACTGGCCATCAGAGAAATGCAAATCAAAACCACAATGAGATACCATCTCACACCAGTTAGAATGGCGATCATTAAAAAGTCAGGAAACAACAGGTGCTGGAGAGGATGTGGAGAAATAGGAACACTTTTACACTGTTGAACTGTAAACTAGTTCAACCATTATGGAAAACAGTATGGCAATTCCTCAAGGATCTAGAACTAGATGTACCATATGACCCAGCCATCCCATTACTGGGTATATACCCAAAGGATTATAAATTATGCTGCTATAAAGACACATGCACACGTATGTTTATTGCAGCACTATTCACAATAGCAAAGACTTGGAATCAACCCAAATGTCCATCAGTGACAGACTGGATTAAGAAAATGTGGCACATATACACCATGGAATACTATGCAGCCATAAAAAAGGATGAGTTTGTGTCCTTTGTAGGGACATGGATGCAGCTGGAAACCATCATTCTTAGCAAACTATCACAAGAACAGAAAACCAAACACCGCATGTTCTCACTCATAGGTGGGAACTGAACAATGAGATCACTTGGACTCAGGAAGGGGAACATCACACACGGGGCCTATCATGGGGAGGGGGTAGGGGGGAGGGATTGCACTGGGAGTTATACCTGATGTAAATGACGAGTTGATGGGTGCAGCACACCAACATGGCACAAGTATACATATGTAACAAACCTGCACGTTATGCACATGTACCCTACAACTTAAAGTATAATAATAATAAATAAATTAAAAAAAATAAAAAATAAAAAAAAAAGTAAAAGGAAACAGGAAAAAAAAAAAAAAAAGAATGATTTGATGGCGAAGACACCTGTAGTTATGGAAGCTGAGGCGAGAGGCTCATGATCTGGAGGACAACTTACTACCTTTTAGAGATTTTGGTTCCCCAGCCAACCTCAAAATTTGAGATTGAAGGATTGAGGAAAAAGGAAATAAAAGCAGTATGTTATTGCTTGCTTGTTTTCCTACAGTATTGCTCATTTTTCTCCTCACTTTTACCTAGCAAATAAAACATAACCTCTTTATTTAGGTCAAACTTTTCCAGGTCAAAGAAGATAGGAAAATTCTAGGAAGGGAGAGAGGGCTTTTTATAAGAATACGTAAATGGTAAATGTAAATTCCACCCACAAACACAGGAGAGCAGGCTGAATATTTAGGCATAGGTGCAGGCCAGTGGAAGGGCCCTGTGGAAATATTTTTCTTCTCTCTACAATTTATTTTTCTGATACAGGATCACACTCTGTTGCCCAGGCTGGAGTGCAGTGGTACGAACATGGCTCACTGCGGCCTCAACCTCCTGGACCCAAGTGATCCTCCTGCCTCAGCCTCCCCAGTAGTTGAAATCACAGGCACACACCATCACATCAAGCTAATTTTTAAATTTTACGTAGAGATGGGATCTCGCCATGTTGCCCAGGCTAGTCTCAAATTCCTAGGCTTATGTGATCCTCTTGCCTCGGCTTCCCAAAGTGCTGCAATTACAGGAATGAGCCACCATGCCCGGCCACCTCTCTCCACCTTTTATATTTACATATATCTGCTTCCAAGACAATGTTCTCCTGATTTGTATCCTACGTCTATGGCTGCTCATTTTCATATTCTTTACATAGTTTCTCTTATCTCCCCAACCCTTCCATGTTGGAATCCCAGAAATGCATTCTTTGAACCTTTTACTCTTTTCTATCTATCCTTACTCGTACAGGGATCTTGTCCAGCCTCATTGCCTTCAGTACTATCTTCAATACTATGCAGTAACAATTCACAAATTTGTACCTACAGCCAAAAAAATTTCCCTAAACTCTAGATTGGTATCTCTAACTATCTCATTGAGTTCCCCATCTGAAAATATAAATGGCACCTCAAAACTAATACAGTCAAAATTGAGTTTCTTAATATTTCCACCAAAACTTATGTTCCCCTTCCCATTTCCAATGGGAATTCCATCTTTCTGGTTGTCCAAACTGTTCATGTTGTTCATGATGATATGAATTAACCCTATCAGTGTAGCTGGGCCTAAGACTACAGCTGGATTTTCGAGTTAAAGTAGCCAATAACTTCGTGTCATTTGCCACACTAAAAAAGGTCTTTACAACTATCCCTCTATATGCTTAGCCAACGTCTCTTCATCATTTTGATTGCAGACGGGAAGTTTTATCCTTTGAAAAGCATTATTTGATCTCACAAGATTGGGTCAGGCATCCTTCTCACATGATGTCAGACATATACTTGCATACTGATGCTGTGTTGTAGTGCAGATAAATTGTTTAATTACTTAATTGCAAAATCTGAAAGCATAGGCTACATATGTGTTCTTAAGCATTGGCTATCTTGTGAAAAGTACATGTTAAAAATTCAATTAATTTTGTTTCATTTTTCAATAATTATGAATCTTAAATTCAACTTTTTAATCTAGCTATGTATTAATTTAAATGCCTAAGGTGGGCTGGGCACAGTGGCCTGTAATCCCAGCACTTTGGTAGGCCGAGGCAGGCTGATCACCTGAGGTCAGGAGTTCAAGACCAGCCTGGCCAACATGGCAAAACCCTGTCTCTACTAAAAATACAAAAATTAGCTAGGCATGGTGGCGGGCGGTTGTAATCCCAGCTATTTGGGAGGCTGAGGCAGAAGAATCGCTTGAACTGGGGAGGTGGAGGTTGCAGTGAGCTGAGATTGTGCCACTGCACATCAGCCTGGGAGACAGAGCAACATGTCGTGTAAAAAAAAAAAAAAAAAAAAAAAAAACCTAGGGTCACAAGTAACAAAAAATAACTCAAATGTTTTAAACAATAAAAAAATCATTTTATATAACAAGAAGTCTCTAGCAGCACTACAATTCCAGGATCAGTAAAATCAGAAGTTTAGCCATCTCATGTAATCCCAGCACTTTGGGAGGCCGAGGTGGGTGGATCACGAAGTCAGGAGTTAAAGACTAGCATGACCAACATAGTAAAACCCTGTCTCTGCTAAAAATACAAAAATTAGCCGGGCATGGTGGTGCATGTCTGTAATCTCAGCTACTCAGGAGGCTGAGGCAGGGGAATCACTTGAACCCGGGAGGCAGAAGTTGCAGTAAGCCAAAATGGCACCATTGCACTCCAGCCTGGGCGACAGAGTAAGACTCTGTCTCAAAAAAAAGTTTAGCCATCTCATCAAATATTTCAGTGTGTTAGATTTGTCCTCAAAATGATACACTCATAGTCATAAAGTGACTTCAGTAGATTGAGGCATCATATCCAAACATGACAACATTTACAGGAAGATAGACATTATCTCTTTCTTAAGTCTCTTTTTAAGACTGATGGAGCAAGGGAACGTTTTTCAGAAGTGCCCCCAGACTATCTTTCATATATCAATGGCCAGAATTGCCCATTCCTAAACTAATTCCTGGTGAGAAGGAATAGAAACACTTTGCCTTGGAGTAATCATTCAGAGTTACCATGTCATAACCTTTAAGTCTGATTTGTCTCAATCTGACCAAATGTGTAATAGTGAAATATCTTTCCAAGATCCATAGCTGGAAGTTAAATTACTGAGCTCATCAACTCCAACTCTCAGTGGCTTACATGAATTTATATAAGTAAGCAGCTCGGCCGGGCGCGGTGGCTCAAGCCTGTAATCCCAGCACTTTGGGAGGCCGAGACGGGCGGATCACGAGGTCAGGAGATCGAGACCTTCCTGGCTAACACGGTGAAACCCCGTCTCTACTAAAAAATACAAAAAACTAGCCGGGCGAGGTGGCGGGCGCCTGTAGTCCCAGCTACTCGGGAGGCTGAGGCAGGAGAATGGTCTAAACCCGGGAGGCGGAGCTTGCAGTGAGCTGAGATCCGGCCACTGCACCCCAGCCTGGGCGACAGAGCAAGACTCTGTCTCAAAAAAAAAAAAAAAAAAAAAGTAAGCAACTCAGTTTACTAAGGTGATAGCTCTCCTATCCCCATTGCTCCATGCTCTGAAATGTGAATGACTGATATACATGACTGACTCTGTTTCCAAGTATAACTGCTAGCATACTATTTTACATTTTTTTAAAATTTTACTTTAAATTCTGGGATACATGTGCAGAATGTGCAGGTTTGTTACACAGGTATCATGTGTCATAGTGGTTTGCTGTACCTATCAACCCCTCATCTAGGTTTTAAGCCTCTCTTGAATTAGGTATTTGTCCTAATGCTCTCCCTTCCCCTTACCTCCTAACCCCTGACAGACCCCCGTGTGTGATGTTCCCCTCCGTATGTCCATGTGTTCTCATTGTTCAACTTAGAACCTATCCAAATGTCCATCAATGATAGACTGGATAAAGAAAATGTGGCACATATATACCATGGAATACTATGCAGCCATAAAAAACAATGAGTTCATGTACTTTGACATGGATGAAGCTGGAAGCCATCATTCTCAGCAAACTAACACAGGAACAGAAAATACAAACACCACACGTTCTCACTCATAAGTGGGAGTTGAACTACTAGCATTTTTCTGGTCTGTTTCTACCTACAGAATTTCAGTGTTTGGGACTTCCATGCTGGAAAGCATGTGCCAATTCCTCTGCAATCTGCTCAGATCCCTCTTGATAGATGCTATCTTGGTATAGAAGCAGAGAGGTGGCAGATAGGAGAACAGTACTCTGCCTACCTTTCAGATTAACGCCTGCATGGTAGAAGATGACAACCAAGGGGCTCAAATAGAGAGAGGATTGTGTTTCAATAAATTTAAAATAAAATAGAGAATTAAATAGAACTCAGTAAATTGATTTACTTTGGCTGTATGAGGGAAATTATTAGCTTTTCTCCCATGATGGAATAAATATCATAAAGTCAATTAAACATCTAAGATTCCAAAGGAGGCATACTCATCTACAACATTTTTCAAGCCTCAATGGGCAAAGCTACTCAAATTGGGGGTAATGGACATTCCTGATATCAATAATGGCCTCCCTCTTTATATCCTAAAGCCATCTTTCTCTCTACTCTCAAGTTCACTTAAAATATTTCACAAGGATTTCCTATACAGATGACTAGCAGTTTTTGAACACACGCTATGTATAAAGTACTAGGTCACACAAGTTATGTTATTTAATTCACATAACCATGTGACATGGGCATGCATACTTTCATTTTACTGATGGAAACTGAGGCTGAGAAAAATGGAGTTTTTGTACAAGGTTACCAAGTAATTGGCTGAGCCAAGCTAGGAACCTATATCGATCAACCTTATACAAACTCTCATTGGGTAAAAAATGGAATTTTACGGAATTAAAAAAAAATTTATTTCATATGTAATTCCAAAATTGGGTCTCCTACTTACAGAATCTTTGCCAACTCCTAGTGTATAGGATCAAAGTGTTATAAAGACAGCTGAAGTGTGTTCAGTAACTGTTATCAGTCAGGCATAACAGTTTATGCTGTGGTAATAAACAACAACAGAAAGTTTCTTACTTGTTCCCTTGGAAATAATACCAAGCATCTGAGCTCACATGTCATTATTCGGAGTAATTCTGATGCCCTTGCCTACTTTAAGGGAATGAAAAGTCATAATCCTTTTCGCATGTCCACATGAAGCAGAGATCCAGAAGTATCGGTGAACATTAGGGATGTCTATGAATTAACCACTTGGATAATCTGTGCTTTTTATTTCTTTGAAGGTGGATTCACAGAGTTGAGGAGCAACCTCTGTCTAATAACATGGAAAACAGAAACTTATTTGGCCATCTTTGCATAGCTAGTTCCATCTTCCTACATCATATATTACATTTGTGGGTGCTGCATTTAAATAAGGTCTGAAATGGGTCTTTCTACATTTATACTCCAAATGAAATCTGTTGTCAAAAGTCAAAAATAGAAACCTTTGAGAAAAATAGATATACTTAGCCTAGAAAGAATAATTTTATCATAAAAGAACTTCCCAAATAAAAGAGGCAGATACATTTATTTATCTTTATTCCTCACTTTTCTTTAAAACACTTTATCTACTTAATCAAAAGAAATGTGCACATGCTGTATCATGCTAAATAATACAAACACATTAAAATGTTATTAGACAACACTTCCCCAGCTCTGCTACCTCTGAGTTATCCAATGTTAAAATTTTAGTGTGCATTATTTGAGATATGCCTCTATGCTTATAATAATATGGAGGGATTTTTTCTCTTAACAAAAATTGGTTCATGTGATACCCATTTTTCTACAACTGCTCTTTTCTATATCAAGTGCATATTTTCGGATCAGGATATATTTATTTAACTCATTCATACTAATAGCTACAAAATATTCCCAGTTAAAATTGTACCTTAACTTCTGCAACCATGTACCATTCATCTATTTGCAGATATCCAGATTATGTCCAGGTTTTTGCCATTATAACCAATGGTAAAATAAATCCCATTGTATATGTTTTATGTATTAGCACTTTTTTACAAAAATTCTTTAAAATGAAGAGGCTAAGTCAAAAGATACATGTATATGTTAAAATTAAATAATGTCATGTTATTTTCCAAGTGTTTACTATACTCACATACATCATTTATTGTTGATATGGTTTGGCTCTTTGTCTTTACTCAAATCTCAAGTGAAATTCTAATCCCCACACGTTGAAAGAGGGGCCTGGTGGGAGGTGATTGGATCATGTGGGAGGATTTCCCACGTGCTATTCTCATGATAGTGGGTGAGTTCTCATGAGATCTGATGGTTTAAAAGTGTGACAGTTCCCCCCTCGTGCTCTCTCTCTTTCTCCTTCCACTTTGTGAAGAAGGCTCTTGCTTCTCCTTCACCTTACACCATGATTGTAAGCTTCCTGAGGCCTCCTCAGCCATGTGGAACTGTGAAAAAATTAAACTTATTTTCTTTATAAATTACAGTCTCAGGTAATTATTCATAGCAGTGTGAAAATGAAAATGGGCTAATATGATTGTCTATCTCTATCTCAGAGGCATAAATGGTAGGTGTGTTTCTTTTCTATCTCTATAAAATTTATGGCACCTAAAGATTTGCTTGTAACTTTTATTTTTGTTCATTAAACATACATATAAGTTATCTCAAGAAGTAATTTAAGGAGGGAAAATGGAGAGAACAGATAATAAAGAGATAAGGGGTAACTAAATTTTTAGGCATTCTACTTCACTAACTAGAATATACATGAAATCTTGAAAATTTCTTTTTTACTTGACCAACTAAGTATAGTTCAAAGATCCCCACCTCATGACAAGGTACATGACCCAAGAGAATACTCATTATTTCTTCAGAGGTTGACACACATTCAAACAAAGGATACTTGTGGTAATCTATTCTGTCTACACGGACCCGATTAACCTAGAATAAGATAAAGTATCCTATTTTAAAAGAAATTCTGCATTTATAAATTGCAAAAAACATTTTATCTCCTAAAATATATATAATTGGATCTCAATATAATTTCAGAAGTAAAACAAAGAGAAAATCAAAATCAGAATTGTACGCCATGGAAGTTAGCATGCAGAATATCACGGCCAGAAGGATAAATAAAATTAAGGACATTTAAGAACTGACACCACAAAACATAATCAGAGGAAGGAAGTGTTTTCCCCCTTTATTTTTCTATGCCATCATCATCAATGGTCAATTACAACAATTCATTAGAGCACTACAGTAATGAGAGTTAATTGGTAGATTTCACTTTTGTGTGGCTAGTGAACTATGGTCTGTTATGTGATCACAGGCTTTGACCCAATCGCATGTATATCTCGTTATGTTTTCCAGGGTCTGAAGATGCTTGAGGACAATGAACAGGTAGAATAATTAAAATCCACCACCCAACGTGGAGAAATGATGTAATTATTATTAAAAAAGCATGTGTTACTAAGAAAAATTAAGCAGCAACATATTCTGATATGCTGAAGAATAGCAAGTTAAACATGATAAAATTCCTAGCTTAAATGATTAAAAGTACAAAATCAACCTTCTAAAGTTTTATGTCATTTTTACATACCATTGTATTTTAAAATCCAGCCAAACAAATTATCTTCAACATTATTATGAAACTACATATTGTATATTCCATTCCTAGTCTTAGACAGGACTTCCCAGAAACAGACTCTAACATAAGCTACATATGCAAGTGATTTATTAAGAAAGACTTCCTTCTAGGAGAAACCTAGAAGGGAGTCAGGGATGCAGAGTATAGAAACAAGAAACAGTTAAGTAATGGAAGATTTCATGCAAGCTCCCACAGAGGGTAACTTCAGACTGATCTTGCAAGGAAATTCTGGGATGTAAGTTTATCATAAGATTGTCCTCTCTGAATGTAAGAAAGCTGGGATTTCATGAGTCAGTCAATCATTGGCTTATGTGCTCCTAAGAAACTCCAGTAACTTGAGGGCAATCCTCTGAAGAGAATTGTAAGTGCATGCTGTTAGATGCGAAAACACATGAAAAGTGAGAAAATAGTGTGCAGGGATTGTAAATGGGATCTGCAGGGGTCTGAGTAGAACACTGGCAGTGCTTGCTGCAATCTCAAATATTTTTTAACATCACCCAGAAAATTTCAAAACCAAGCATTCCCTGTATCAGTCTCTTTAAATTGGGTTATGCTGTAGTTTAAAAAAAAAAAAAAAAAAATCCCTCAATGGCTTAAAATAAAGGAAGTTAATTTTTGTTCAGGATACAATTAGAGGTCAGCGGGGGTAGGGGCTGAGGAGCTCTGATCAATGAACTGATTCAAGGATCGAGGTTCTGACAGTGAGCCATCATCTTAAATGTTATCAACTACTGCCCCAGAGAGTATAACTCTAGAAGATTCTGCACTGGTAAGGCTCCAAATTGACACACGTTACTTTTGCTAGGAATTCATTGAGTCGAACTAGTTTCATGTCCCCCTTCCTGCAAGCACAGCAGGACCTGAAAGTGATGTAACAGCATGGGCCTGAACAGTGAAAAATTGGAAATACTGAACAAGTTAATAACTAACACAATACCTGATGAATTCAATATCCAAACCACCACTTTTGAATAAGTCAGTGTTATAAATAAGTAAAAATTTTACTTCAATTTTTAAGTTGAAACTAAATTTTTTAATTATATAATTAATTATAAAAATTAAAAATTTTCAAATTGAATTTATAAAGTCAAAAAACATACAGATGGCTCAAAAAGATCAAATAATTTCTGCATTATGTTTGGTGGAGTTGATTTCTGTTAACTTAAATCACAAATTGGTAAGTAGTAGACTGGAGATCATATTGAAATAGAGAATGTTAGATAATAAAATGTAAAATGTAGATATCTTTTTAAAAAACTTACGTTAAGAAGAATAGGAAGAAAATAGCAGAAGAGCTAGAAGAAAAGGTATATATTTTTCTAGAATAAAACCAAAATATCCCAAAATCCCCCCGTCAGCAATGGTGGACCAGGAAGAAGCACAACAGTAGAAGACAACTTGGTATTTTGCATGGATGAAAGTTCACCAAAACTACTACAGTATATGTTGTTATTATTAAGCATATACATACATATAGCTCAAATGATCAGCTATATGTATCATCATATATATGGTGGCCAGTTTGGAAATCTACAGCTCAACATTAACTTAATGCAATATAAAACGATATAAGAACAAATACTGGGGACTGGATTTCCAAGGCAATATTGAAGAAGATGGTACCATGTTGAATAGAGGAAAATGTATTATTTTGTAGAAGAGTTACATTTAGAGGTAGATAAATTATTCAATAAGAAACATGATTATGTGATGGTAAGATTAGACTAGAAATATTTAAGTATATTTAGAAATCAAGTGTTTGTTTAATCAACTGATTGTCAGTTAATGGACAAAATTTATTCGCCATCTACTATGTTAGGTAATATAATCTTAAATTTCCTATTACTTGATATCAGTCAAAATCTCTGTACAGAGAAAAAATATTTACAGAGAGTTATCAAAAATATGTAGTCCATTCATACTAGAATTTAGATCTATGGTGACATATGTTTTTTGAAGGAAAGTCTGTGTAATTGAAAAAAAACTAGCAAATTGCTTTTTATCCTCATTCAAAATAAAAATATGCCAATATTACATCTCATGGGAAAAATGCATATTCTTATATTTTAGATTATTTATTAAAATAGTGTTACTGAGAATATTAGCACTTAATAGTCTACCTTTATATGTAAGTTAATTATCTATATATGTAACTCTTCTACAAAGTAATACATTTTCCTGTATTCAACATGATACTCTCTTTTTCAATACTGCCTTGGAAATCCAATACTAAAATATTTATTGTGGCAGTATTGAGATAATTTACGAATTTCTCATCTTTTACATTGCATAGTGCATTAGACTTCATTCCTTGATCCAGCAAATATTTATTAAGTGCTTATTATTAACCAATGTGTATTAATTTATCTTGTTCCACCAAGGTTAGTATCATTATCCCTCTTTTATAGGTGAAGTTATTTGCCTATATTAAAACAGTTAATTTCAGAGTTTGTAGGAAAGCAACATGTATCAGCACCTATTGTGTGCCCTTGCATCTCACTAGCAACCCTGGAGTCACAGAGATGAGTAAATAATAATCTCCACTCTTCTCTACCTAAGCCTTTCTTATCCACGGTTGTAGGATTTTCTTAATAAAACCAGTGAGAGAATGGAGAATCTTGTACTTAGGAGCAATGATGCCATCAGTTTCCAAGAAGGATCAGACAAATGTAAGCTGAAATGAAGTTCTATTTTGAAGTAGCTGAAGTTGAAGCTTTGGGACCATTTGCAGAGATGTTGCTCCTCACTTCTTCTGCAGAATTTCAGAGATTCTGAAATCTCTCCTTGTACCAGCTGGACCATCAAAGGGTGCTATGACTGGATCACATATTATAAATACTACCTTCCCACAAAAATACCTTTTATTAGATTGTACCATGGCAAGATAGCATTTCCCAATATTTAGAATTTTGGGAAATATTTAGAAACTCCTTACTCTGTGATACATGTTTTCAATTTTTCTTTCTTCCAACATAAAAATGTATAAAAATTTGTTTCCTAACCTTGGTTTCATGAATAGTTAATATGCATCTTCGAAGCAACTCATTTCCTTATACCTTGGAGATATTGATTACATTTCCCACTTTTGACTGGTTTCTAAAAAGCTTAAAGTTGAATTTGTGGTCTACCTTTAGCACGTGTATAGAACTTCAGGGCAAATATTTTATGTACCAACCTCAAGCTGGCTGGATTTTACCTTTTTAATTTTTACTCTCCCTTTCCTTTGACTTTCTCACACATTTAAAATTCATTTTGTCTTGCATGCAGGTTTATAAGTTCTAATAAACTATTTTTGTTAAAACTCAAAATCATGGTAAATAAGTAACTTAAAACAACACTCTGGAATTTATTTTCAAGGAAACATTATTTAGAGCTAATAAAATTTTTTGTTGAAAAGGTTGGAAACAGCAGTAGCAATACAATTCTTGGATAAGTCATTGGAAATAAGATAATTTTGAGAAATGCTGTTGATAAGATAAGAAATATATAAGTGACAGTTTCAGAGATATAAATCATAGATATAGGCTGAAAAACAGCACAGACAGCATTTATGGTTTTACAAGCTGAGCTGTTGGTAGAACCAGTTTTCAACCTTTTCTTGCTCCCATGCTGGGGAACATGGCTATTGATTGTGTATGAAACAAGCACACTGGAAAACTTGAAAAGTAGAATATATCTATAATTATATAAGGTGCCAATGGAAGATACAGACACTCTGCACCTAATGACTATAGATTTATTTACAAGGAGAGACATAACCTGAAAGATCCTCCAAACACGTTTATCCCAAACCCTGTGAAATGAGGCTAAGAATCTAATAACAACAGCCAAACATAAAGGTCATGACTTTGGACTTAACTGTAAGTTCTTGAATGATTATATTTATATATTTATATTTATATATGTCATATAATATATGAATATATACTATGTTATAATATATACATATATGATATATATTAGATTTTTTATATTTATGTAAAATATAATCATTCAAGAAGGCTGACAATAATTAAGCCCATTGACTTTCATTTACTGCTGACGTGGTATGCTTCCATTAATCACTAAGTGGGTTGCAGAAATATCTCCCACACCTGTTGACTTTCATTCTAAAATCTAGAGGTCTCAATCACAAATAAACTATCTATGTATTTTAAAAATTCACTTGGAAAGGAGAGCTATTACTATTAACACATCAGAAATAATATTGTGTACCTGAACACACAGAGAAATTGCCTACTTTTGACCTAAGATGGTTGGCATGATGTTTAACCAGTGTAAAACATGAAGGATATAGACATTTACCCAGAATAGTTAACATGTTAAAGAAATTTGTTTTCCATTTTTATAAGGTATTAGTTCATAGCCGTAATAATCCCTTTGACAAGCAACCATGTCTGGGAATTATCATGGCATCTAATCCAGGTGCTGAGCTTCCTGGAGAGAATCCATCAGAGTCATTCTTATAAACCTCCTATAGCCAGGACAAGTAGGGAAGGGATGAAATGCCTGTGATTCGAAGTCCAATGGCCTGAGCTGAAATCCTTTTGTGGAGAAACAGGATTCTTAATAGGATTAATTTCGATAATGTATGTAATGAACATAGCAACTGAATAAAAGCATTTGATAATTTGCTTTTATTTATCGCTGTGAGAAATTTTAACCTTAATAATCTGCTTATATCTTGTCCATTAAAACTTAATTTAACTTAACTAACATAAAGTATCCCTTAACATGATTTATTAAAGATTTTTATCTTAGATCCTTTGTAGCTCACTTAGATTTAAAATAAAATAAGAATTAAGACCATGTCTTCATCAAATATTTTTAAGCAAGCATGTTCATAGATCAATTGTGAAATTAAAGACAAAAAAGATTAATAGCAAATAAACGTCTGACATCTTTTATAACTATTCTTTATTGAAAATTCTATCATTCAATTCATAAAAGGGGTTTTAGAAAACCACTTTCTCAAGTTAAACATGATCAGATGGGAGGTTTTACTTACATTAATAAATTGAATGAACAGTTTTAATTAAAAACGCATGCTATTTTCAAAATAATGCTGAAGAGTAGATTTCTCATCAATTGTAACTGCCAGATGGAAGATTTTTGTAAGCTGTTTTTAATATTTCACTTTCATGAACACATCACTTAAATATGCCTACTACCAATCTCAAGTACAAATGGTATTCAGAGCATTAAAGTAATGCAATAACTTAAGTACTTTTTTGTAATTTTTGTTTATAGACTTTAAATATAAAGCATGAAATTCAATAATTGAATTAGCACAGCTCTTTATCAAATTGCTCTAAGTAAATTTCCACTGTAAGCACATTGACGAAGAATTACAATGTACCTGGTTAATAAGTTAAAGTTGTGCTGAGATGATAATTTGACAAGTGTCATGAATGACCACAGTGAGAAAAAATAATGTGCATTTTCCATAAGATGTTTATTTATATTAAGTTTTATAAAATTAAGTTGTGCTGATATTTATAATTGAATATGTTAGCATTAGTATAATAGAGGGTGGGAGAGTATCACTTATTTGCAACATTTTATATCTGTCTAAAAATAACATTTTGCTTTTTACAAAAGAATTTTGACATTCATCATTTTATCTAATTCTCAAAATATCCTAGTGATGTAAGGAAGCTATTACTCCATTTAATAAGTGAGAAAACTGGGAAACAGAGATTTAAGGCTTTGCCCAAGACAAAACACTAATTAAGTAATCTAGGTCTAGAGTCTCTCATCATGGTGTTCAGTTTTCACCACTTATCCCACGTTTATGGAGAGTCAAAAGGGCTGAATTTCACTGATTCCCCAGTTAAATGTGAAAAGAATTAGAACCTAGAAGGAAAAAATGAGAAGAACTCATGTTTTACTTTCCTTAAAGTTCTTCACAAAGCCATAGCATGTGATTATTTTTGCTTCCTTCCTCATCAGGAGGAAAAATAAGCAGCAAGAACACTAGTTTCAAAGTGATCCATAAAATATCCGTAACAGGATCTTTAGGGGCCAGTATCATTTCACATCAGATTAATAATTAGATGCCTTGCTTATCTATAGCTCAGGACTGGGCTGCGTACCTTTTACTTTATTTTGGCTTCATTATTAGCTGTGCTTTCACTTTTGCAAAGAAAGTTGTTTTAAAATTTCTTAGTGAGATTCAAGCAAGGGTTTGAGAGTTTGCAGAATGAGTTATACAGCATTCCCTACCTATCCATGATTTTTCTTTCTGTGGTTTCAGTTACCCACAGTCAACCTCAGTCCAAAAATACTAAAGTATTTTAAAAGACAGAGAGAGAGACCACATTCACATAATTTTCAATGCAACAGATTGTTAAAATTGCTTTATTTTATTATGAGTTACTAATCTCTTACTGTGCCTAATTTATAAATTAAACTTTATCATAGGTACGTATATACAGGAAAAATTATGGTATATATAGGGTTTGGTACTAATCACAGTTTCAGGCATCCACTGAGGGTTTTGGAACATAACCTGTGCAGATAAGGAAGGACTCCTATACTACAGATTTTAGAGTTTAGCAGCCACAGTGAAGAACAGGATCAGGAGATCAGGGTATAATACGCAAACACAATTAGGAAAGAAGTCACTTAGAGATGGGAACATCTTCAAAAACATGGATATATGTCTAGAAGGAAGGTCTGAATCTATAAGTTCAGATCAAAAGCAAAAATATGGCATATGAATTTCTTTCTCTCTGCTCAGACCAAGGATAAATTTTAAAATTCTTGACGGCAATCCCAGAGAAGACCAGAGAGAACTAATGCAGTGAAACAGGCAGTCAATCAGCATCAACAATGTCAAACTTCAAATATCATTTCAATACTTCTAAGGCAAAGTTTCTATGCCAGACACTCTGCTGATCATTCTCATGTATGTTATTTTATCAATTTAATATCCTTATGGGGTAAATAACAATGTTTTCATTTTACAAATGAGGAAACCAAGATCCAATTACTTGAAATAATTTTTCCAGGTAATAAAAGGTATAAGCAGGATAATTCCAAGGTTTTTGAAAATCAGTGTATTTATGCTGAACTTCTGGATGTATCTCCACAGAACAGACTTTAATATGAGAGCCATGAGCACATTCTGCAAAAATGATGCAAACTCCTTTTTGAGAACATGGATGTAACCTGTGCCAAGGATTACAGTGTCCCAAGTGTATCTGGAAAGTATATCCGTTTCTCTCTGAAAAGATAGCTATGGTATCTCTCCCTCATTCCATTCATAACA
This sequence comes from Macaca thibetana thibetana, assembly GCF_024542745.1. Taxonomy (NCBI): domain Eukaryota; kingdom Metazoa; phylum Chordata; class Mammalia; order Primates; family Cercopithecidae; genus Macaca; species Macaca thibetana. The sequence continues at coordinate 89,656,028 of NC_065583.1, forward strand.
TAAAAAAACTAACTTGAAATTGATGGTCTTCATTCTGATTCAAAAGGACAACTTGATTACTGCCTGGTGACTTACGCTCCAGGACTATTACAATGTGAAATACTTTTTTGTCAAGTCTTTGCAAAGCATTCTCACAGTAAATATACTCAAAATTTTCATACTTTTTTTATAGTGAAGACACCTCCTATTGTGACTACTGCAATTAGTAGCTTGATCTCAGACTGGGCAAGTGTTTATAGGCAGTTGTTGTACCAGGATTCTGTGAAGAGAGAAATTAAGAAGAACTTTATTAATTGCCTCACCATTTTGTTCCCAGCTGTCTTTTACAGGCAATGACAGAAGAATAAGAAAGGTAATTTTCCTGGTGAAAGTCGGTAAATTGCCTTTTCATTGAGAGAAAAGTTAGGGATGAAATTATCAAAGAGTGCAGTGACTGTGAAAGGTCTCAGGCTAAGGCATAGCTTATATAAAGTTTGCTAAATTACCTTGCAAGGATAATGAGTCCACGCATTAGAAAGTAGTAGTTTCATTTGGGAAGCCCAGCTCCTGTGAGTCTGGAGGGCTGATTCCGTGAGTACCTTCACAGATGGTAATATAAATATCCTAAGGTTAAGGTTTGTCTTGGAAGCTAGAGTAGAATTGATTCTCAAGTTGATTACATTTTTCCAGAAAAAGCAAAAGCAAGATGGTGATGTTATGGGAAAACTTAGAAAAATTTGATGCAGAGGGCAAAAGAGTGACATCTGATTAAAATGAGTCTTCACTTCATTACTTAAGGAGATTAAAGTCAAAGTATACCACTACTGTGCAACATTCTCCTACAGCAAAAACTTCACATGGTTAGGATATCTGACACAAACTACTAACTGTTCACAAGCCCTCCTTTCTTCCTTCTGGGTATACCAGTAGACTATATTCCTCAGTCTCCCCTGCTGTTAGGTGGGGTTGTGTGATGCTTCGCAATAAGGCATATAAAAAATCCGCAGGCAATCCCCTATGCTGTCATTATTTTCCCTGGCCTGGCAGCCAGAGGCAGAGGATACACTGGAGGAATTCTGGATCCTAGGAATCCTAGAAATGGCAGAGTCACTAAGTCAAAGGAATTTGAGTTCCCTCAACCCATACTTAACTGAGACAGAAGCAAGAAATAGAGCTCTTAGTGATTTAAACCACCGTAATTTGGGATGCATTTGTTTTGCATATAGCAACCCCTGACCTGACCAATACAGCAAAAAAGTATTACTTTTATCACCCTACGACTGTAGTTTTCAATGCTCCCAACTTCCTTAATGTCCACATCTCTTATGTTTTAGGAAACAAACTTTGTATGCTTTCTCAGATTCTCTTGACCACCTTTTCTGCTCTCTCTTTTCTGGTCAAGTCTGCATTCATATTATGATCACTGGTTTACCTTTGGACTTCGATGAAATAGTCCATAATACAAGGGATCTCTCTGAATGGCACTGACAAGCCAGGTTATACAAGCCGTCAGTGTAGGGGTAAAACACTCTGCATTAGATTTGACCAATAGGTAACTTGAGATGGGAGAAAGCTGGGAACACACATTTCTCCTCCTTTCCCTCTCCTAGGAATGACTCATTTTTATCACACTTCCGAAGAAGTTCTATGTGTTGTGTGAACACATGCACTATGCATCTGGCAGTATCTCTTAGTGACTCATCATGCAATGGTGACCAGTGTTGTAACATAAGGCATTAAATTTCTCTTCAACTTCCTCGCTTTGCTTCTGTTTTTCATTTATACTTCAGTGGGCTTAAATCTTCTAAATAAAATAATAGCATCTTAATCCTTACCTCAGGCTCTGCTTTTTAAAGAATCGGGCTAAATCATCTTATTTGCATCATTATTAGTTCAGTATCTAGTCTCTTATGTTCTTGTCCTCCACCAGGCCCCTACCTGACAAATCCTTGTCCAAGATCCTATACAAAGTTTTAGACAACAGTAATTATAATCTCATGCACAATGGCACAAAAGCCCTAAATATGGGAATACTGAATTTCTGACATGAAAGTTTTATAGAGAATCCTAATGATCATCAGGATCACTGCAAAGAAGTGCAAGACCTGTTCTCTGTCTTTATAAAGCCCTGTTTAACAGGCTACAAATTAGTAAAAAAGATCACTGGACACAGTGAGACGTGTGTTATAACACAGGTTTATGTGTCAGATTTTATGGATGGCAAGCTGGATAGATTGTGATAGGAGTCTTTCCCATGTCTCTAAAATCACATTAATAGATAACTAAACAGAAATCCCAGGTAGATTTTTTTAAGGCAAATATCATAATTAGACATTTGAGCTACATGCATTATTTAATTACTGTTCTTATTGGTCTCTTTCCTATCTGTTTACTTTTACTAAGCATACAGTCCTCATCTGACTAGGCAAACCCTTTGAAGTTCAAACACTTACCATCATTTCTGCCTTAGGGAAGTTTTAAAATGAGTTATCTTTTCTTAGCATGTAGTTGAACACAAGAAAAAATTAAAAGAGCCTAGAATGAGGTATTAGCTCTATAATTTCATTATGTTGTTTAAATTCCCTAAAGATCAGAAATAACTATATTCAAAATTTAAAGGAGACATATTTCAAAGTCAAAAATTGTCCCTGTGGATTTTACTGGGAGCATTGGTTCTCTTTCACCAGTTCAGATGACTGAAAAGAAAATAATGCATCTGTGAGGTTTCTTCTTTATCAGGCCATCTTCTGATCATTTTACATATATTTTTCACTGAATTATTATCATTGTCTCATAATGTAGGTTGCATTATCCCTATTGTCTGGAGAGAAAACAGGCTCAAAAGATTAAACTTTGTGTAAAATCACATAACAAATCAGTCATTGGGACATACTTCAAACTCAGATTTTTATATCTAAGTTCACCTAGAACATTAAAAAATACATATATTAACAATTGTAGGCTAAAATACTTCTGAAAATCCAAAAGTACCTGCAGTAGTTTGTTAAAGTGTACTCTTGTAATAAATAGGGTAACACAAAATATACAAAATAATATTGTATTAAATTATACCCTTCTGATCATTCAACTTTTTGAAAACAAATGAAGTGAGGCATAGATTTCTCAGTAAAAAAAACTCTGGCATGCTTAATAAAGTAACCAATGTTATCTCAATGAACACAAAATATAAGAACATTCTTCTTTCAGTGGGCATTTGGCAACTTGTAAGGGAAATCAGGCAGCTGGGTCACTGTATAGTAAAGTATTTAAAATTCAAATATATTCGCTTCACATCATACCCTGAAACAAATTCCAGATGTGTTAAAAAGTAGATTTTACTGAAAATTAAGTCAAAGAAAAAAAATTATATTGAATATTTATCAAACCTCCAACAAAGAAATGATTTTCAGTTCTTTGAATATGTAAAAAATGCACAAAGGAAAATATCAGTAAATAGTACCTTAACATTTAAAATGTGAATATAAAAAAATTTAAAAGTTAAACTGAGAAATTTTCCAACAAATGTAGTATTGGTTTAATGACTTGATTTTATTTTTATGCATGTGAAAGATGCATGTGAAACATTCAAACTTCTGATAGAAAAGTCACTAATAATATGACAGATACATGGATAAGGGTTTAAACAGATAATTGACATTTAAAGGAAACAGAATTATCAAATACAGATTTGAGAATGTAAGAACTTTCTTGTAACCAGAAAATGTAGATTAAAGCAAGTACCATTTGACATATGGAACTACAAAAATAAATAAGTAAATAAATACCTAACATGCTGGTGA